>NW_019723906.1:1400898-1639226 GCF_002891405.2 Cryptotermes secundus
GTTAGGCCTAGGGCCACTGGGGCTCTATTGCCAGGGGAAAAAAAATAAAGAAACCTATAATTGAATTCTGTAGTTAATTTGCAGAACTTCTCCACGCATTATTCTTTACATCCGCAATTACTTCACCCTCTTATGTCCAATTACTTTCCGTAAAAGATAAAAAGAGAACGAAAGTCATCCCTGTAACCGGCCGTGGTGGCCCATAGGCTTTTGAGACGTCGAGGCTCCCACATTTTCCAGACAATCGGTAGTTATTCGTTGCAAATATCGGCAATTCAAATTCTGCTTCGACGCTACGAGATTATGACAATATTTAATTTAAAAATCAATGAGATATTTCTTGGCTGTCTAAAATATTTTTCTGGTTGCTGCATCAGCTAACAGTGGCGTAGTTTATTACAGCATGATTATTTTTTTTCCAGTGGCTCTTCCAGCCTATTCAAGCCCCTGGCCTCTTATTCAGTTCCGTAATCATTTTTCACAGACGGTAGGACTCAATGGACGAGCGATCAGCTCTTCGCAAGACCGCTACCTGAACACAGGAGAACACAAACACAGAATAAACGTGTACACACACTAAACATCCATGACTTTTGTCGGTTTCGAACCCACGAGCCAAGCTCTCGAGCGAGAGAAGACAGTTCACGCCTTAGGCCGCGAGGCCACTGTGACCGATCTGATTAGATAATTACTATGTTATATCCAATTTTTAAGACACGATGGGAACCAAGGTCACTATATCGGAGGCCCTGCCGAATACACATGACTTCTCTTCCATTATATGACGTACGTTGAAAGATGGTTTGGACAGAGTACTGGTCTCTTCTTAGTAGCCGGGATAGTGTAGTTGGTATAGCTACCGGTTTCGGGTAGGACGACCAAGGGATCGGAGTTCGAGTCCAGTTAGGCTCAAGAATTTTGTCTTCTCCACGCAGTCCAGAACAGTTCTGGGCCCAACCAGCCTCCTATCCTGTGGGAAACGGGAACTCTTTCCCCCGGGAAAAGCGGCCGAGGCCTGAAGCTGACCACTAACTTCCAGCTACTGTCGAGGTCAAGTAAATGTGACTCTATACATCCACTGCCCTTTCGCCTTCATGGTGTAATGCTTAATTAGTCAAGCACAGGGACAACTTATTCTCTTTTTCCTTATTGGTTTCATCTATGGTGAATTGCAGCATTCTGGAGAACAAACGCCATGACAATAGTATTTTAACTGAATTACGAAAAAGCATTTCCTGAATTACTACTCCCATCAAAGTTGTTATGAATGCCATTTCTGGGCGGCTTGCATATCATGACATGTATACGGAGCTACTTGTAAGAAGATTTCGCTTGTGATGCTCATTAAACAACACGTGAACCGCCACTGCTGTGCTCGGGTCTGTATTGGTATTATTAATCTCTTTTTGACAGGTTTGACCCCAGTATCACGCGTAACCAAGCTCAATTGGAACCACTGAATCAGTCCCTGGTCGATTATTGATCAGACGTCACACCTATACCGTGCCTAGAACACCTTTTGAGGTTACGTCATTGTCAGATGGTGAGGTATCTGCATACGTCATGTTCACATCATTATCAGCATGTTGTCTATCTATCTATATACCTACCTACCTACCTATTTACCTATCTATCTAAGCGGCCTCCGTAGTCTAGGGGTAACGTTCCCACCTCGTGACTCAAGGTAGGCGGGTTCAAACCCGGCGGAGGTCGTGGAATTTTTAAGGGCGGAAAAATTCAGGGAACAAGTCCTCCGGGAGGGACTTTAAGCCTTGGGTCCCGTGCGGCACGTAAAAATCTTCATGTCCCAAGGGGACCACTGACCAAATTCAGGACATTTCCCGCCCAACAGTAGTCTCTAACGCCTCTGGTAGATGGGGGAAGCATCGAGATACCGCTGAGCCAGTAGAGGACGAACTCGCTGGCTGAGTCGGGACTGATGGCACGCACCAGTACCGGTAGGGAATAGAGACTGGTAGAATATCATAGGGGGATGCACAATGGACCAACAGTTGGTCTAAGTGCATGGGGAAACCCACCCTCTCCAAATACAATACAATACAATACCTATCTATTTATCTACCTACCAATATACCTCTATCTATCTACCTACGTACCAATATAATTCTATCTCTCTATCTATCTATGGTTCTACAACTCTTGTGGAAATTCGCCGCTTTTTTAGTTTCTTACTCTACAATTAGTCGTTAGGATTCCTTGGACGGGGGATCAGCCTCTTTCAGGAGCCATGTCTACACACAGAATAACACGAACACAGAATAAATGCACAGCGACATCCATACGTTGAGTGGGATTCAAACCCACGATCCCAGTATTCGAGCGAGCGAAGGCAGTTCATGCCTTGGACCGCGCGGCCACTGTAATCGGCACCAGGAAGTCACTAGATTATATTTTCAGCGTATGCTGGGATCCAAAATCAGCAAACCACAGATCTCGTTGGACATAGAGGAATCTTCTTCCTTAAAGTTACCTGCTCAAGGCATGACGTATCTCCGAAGATGTATTAGACAGACAAGATTAATATTGTGACGAATATGTACATTGCTAGTCAACGGCTCGGTAAGCACGTTGTCGTGTCAACGAAGATTCAAGAATCTTTCCACGGATACGGAATAGCAACAGAACAGCAGTCTATTATTTCCTCTGCAACAGATACAAGAGGCCAAAACCCGAACTTTTCAGTGTGGTGTCCCCTGTTCGGTCCTCCAGAAGTTATAAAAGAGAATTCATTCGTGAATTCAAAAGATTCATTCGTCAGAAAATTCAGAAGACATTCCTATAATTTAGTATTCAGCTGTGTAGTGTTAACGAGATAAGATTCGTTATCAAGCAACGACTAGCAAGCAGATGTTAAAGACTTTTTTTTTGCTTGCATTAGTTACAATAATCTTTAAAGTGTTACAATTGTTTGAAAATACGACCTGCGAGTGTCCAGTAAATCTATTCTCCTATTCAAACCCCGTCTACAGACACTAATAAACGTGATAGTATCATCTAGAGAATAGTTAAAAAATATCTTGATCATTTCACGCGATCGAGTGCTTACCATTCCTGCAACCTCGTAATGAAGTCCCGGTTTCAAATATAGACTCGGAAACCGGCATTCCTGACTGAGGTTTCTTCCAGGTTTTCTTAAGTCCCTCAAAGGTAAATGCCGATGTAGCGCCTCATATTGGGAAACGACCGCTTTCTTCCATATCCTTCCCAATTCATCATTCGCCAGTTATTCTACCTTTCAACCGCATATAATGTAGCATATATATTAGCATCATTGAATAAACGAGAAACAAGCACGTAAATAAACCAGAGCATTTCTGAGCCGGTTGTATCTTCCTTAGCGAGAAGTGTAATGTGATTCTAAACTGCTGTTGGAATTTCCGCGGCCTATAATTTTCAAACCGCAAACAACAAGATGAAACTGTGCGTGCTGAAGTTGTTTAGCATTCTGCAGCATTGCTTTTATAGTTACTCATGGAGCTGAGCCCTTCTTGAGAAGCCGCCAATTTTGCAGCTACTCAAGAATTTCCCAGCATTTTATGGAACCCGAAGGTCCACTACCGTGTTCACAAGAGACCTCCACTGGTCCCTATCCTGAGCTAGATCTATCCAATCCATACCATCCCATCCTATCTCTCTAAGATCCATTCTAATATTGTCCACCCACCTACGCCTTGGTCTTTCCCGTGGTCTCTTTCCCCCTGGCTTTCCCACCAATATCCTATACGCATTCTTCGTCTCCCCATTCGTGCTACATGACATGCACACCTCATCCTCCTTGACTTGATTATTCTCATTATACTTGGAGAAGAGTACAAATTATGAAGCTCCTCATTATGAAGTTTTCTCCAACCTCCTGTCACTTCATCCCTCTTCGGTCCAAATATTCTCCTCAACACCCTGTTCTCAAACACCCTAAGTCTATGTTCCTCCCTTAATGTCAGAGACCAAGTTTCACACCCATACAGAACCACAGGCAAAATTATAGTTTTTTATATTCTAATTTTTCTTTCATAGATAATAAAACTATTTGAGTTACATTTTCATATTACACAATCAGTTTTAATTTTGTTGCTCCGGTTTGAAAATTATAGGACACGGAAATGCGACAATAATTTAGAATCACCTTGAATTTTCGTCATCCCTACATAACGATCCCCAGACTGAAGTATTTTCTTTTCTTTCCTTACTTCCTCCGGGAAGAAATTCATTTCAATTATGGCGAGTGTAACTCATCCCTAATGCTAAGACGGAGATACCAGAAGAACATTAATTATGCTGGCATATGTGAGTAAAAAGGAACCGTGAGTCCTGCATAACAATTGCGAACACTAAACTAACTTCATTGAATGAGACAGCTGGCTTTTATTAATAAGAAACTGTCCCTGTGCTTACGCACCACTCGAAGAGAAAGTGAAAGTACAGCTGTCAGCATCTAGTGGTCTAATTCAAGCTGTGGACGTTTCAATTCCTTGAATTAAAAATCAAATTCCACAATATCTTGGCAGTACAAAGCAGAGATAGGGGCCCAGTGCGCATATACACACATCCAAGGTCGATATTCAGCACCTTGTGGATCGCACGGGACGTTCGATATATCGAGTCTGACCTTCACAACATTCACTGCCCTTGGCCTAGAGAAGACAAGGTGACAAGAGGCCAGTTCACACTATACGTTACATCGCCCAGGAACCGTCAGCGGGGTGGCAAAATATTCTCTGACGAGTTTGTTCACATCAAAAGTCAACGATGCGGACAGCCACTGACCGGCAACGGTTAGCAAAGTTCGGAGGAATATCTTGGTGTGTTGATGTCTGTAGCTGTTGGACAGCGTGAACAAGCTACAACCTTCATCATGTCGATTTCTGATAGACGAGTGAGAAATGAGAGAAAAAATGAATTCTGCCAGCACAAAAGACGAAATATCACACAGTATTAGTGTTGGCGCTGGAAGAGAGGTCAAACAAGACATCTGCACCAAATCCATTTTTGAAAAAAAAACATCCAAATTCAAATAAAAATATGTGCCAGATATTAATAATAAAATTTAGACGTGTTTTTATAAATCAGTAAGAAAGATTCTGTTAAATGTAAGTCTGTAAGCAAATTTTCTGGTTGCCTCCTCCTATTGGAAAACTGTGCTCCGCCCCTCCGGAACAGAATCCTAGCGGCGCCCATTAATAAGAACCATAAAGGCAGTAGCGACGATGTATTGAAGGAACATGTCAGGAACCGGGTCAGCTCAAGTGGGATGTGTGGTGGAGAAAGTGGCACTGGGGCAGGTTTTCTCCGCGTACTTCGGTTTCCCCTGCCAATCTTCATTCCACCAAATGCTCCACGATCACCCTCACCTATCATCTGGGGCTGGTACAATAGGCCAGAAGTGGCCGCAGTACAAGGGACTTAGTCCCCCCCCCCACTAGCAATAAAAAGAACATGTCAGGAAATAACCGTAACTTTTCTTGCTCGTTTGCTTCGCCTCTTCTTCGTGAATTCTAACTTTCGGTTCTCTCTGTACAGAATGTGACTGAAAGGTGCGGACAAAATTTGGGCACACGTTCCACACATCAAAACAGGAAACACTGTCCATAATAACGTGTGTCCGGAAACATTTAACTTATGTTACAGCCGAAAGAGTGCTGTGTGGACACCAGCAGCAGTTCAGCATTAATTTGTGTACAGGGATTGTTGGTGATTGTTTGGTAGGCCCGCATGGTTTTGCCACATCGGCTTAGAGGCAACCGCTGCCGAGATTTCCTCACGCACGATCTGCTGAAGCTACTGGAAGATGTACAACTGGCAGTCGAAGCACGAGCGTGGTACATGTGACGTGGTGCTCCGCGCATTTTAGCCGTGCTGTGCGAGATGTTCTCTACAACCGAGGGATAGGTAGAGGAGGGCCCACCGCACTGCCTCCACGCTCCACACCAGATTGGAATCCTCTGGATTTAGCCCGTGGTGGCACCTGAATACCCTTGTGTATGCAGCTCCTGTTGACAACGAAGAGACACCTCACCATCTCACTGTGGGTACCTGTCAGAGTATCGGAAACTACCCGGATATCTTTGAACAGATGTGGCGGTCCATGATGAGACGTGTCAAGACGTGCATTGAATTTCATGGAGACATTTTAGCACTTATTATAAATGTACTCTTCCAGCTATAACTCACAAATTAACTGTTACCGGATGCATGTTGATATGGACACTTTCCCTGATTTGGGTTATATAGAACCCGTGCCCAAATTGCCCGCACCTTTCAATTCCGCTCTGCATATAACGCAAAACAGCCGATCACAGGGGCCGCGGAGCTAAGACATGGACGGTTTTCGCTCGCTCGAACTCTGGAACCGTGGATTCGAGTCATACTCAATGCAAGTATGTCTTGTGCGTTTGCTCTGTGTTTGTATTATTCTGTGCGTCGGTAGAGGCCTTGCGACGGGCTGATCTTCTGTCCAAGGAGTCCTACCGTCTGTGTATTGGATTAAGAAAGTGAAAAAGCTGGCAAGGTCCAACGAAAGGGCTGCATAGATAGATAGATAGCCTGGGCCGCGCCATAGCTCGAGGGGTTAGTCGCTGGCTTCCCACCGCGGCGGCCCGGGTTCGATCCCGGGTCTGGTCAAGTGGGATTTTTGGTGGACAAAGTGGCGCTGGGGTGGGTTTTCTCCGAGTACTTCGGTTTCCTCTGCCAATCTTCATTCCACCAAATTCTCCATCATCATAATCACCCGGAGCAGGTACAATAGGCAAATCAGTGGCTTCCGTGCCGAGTGGACCCAGTTGGACTCCCCACTAAGTATTTTTTTTAGATAAATAGATACATAGAACGTAAAAGGCGGGTGAGGCGAGCAAGTCAGGCCTGTCTCCAATGAATAATTTAGAAAAGTCAGTCGAAGGCAGCTTCTATACGAGCGCACAAAATGCGTCCGTTGTAGAAATAAATAAGAGAGGCGAATGCTACGCTTTCTTCTGGCTCCATTGCAGACAAAAAACTACGCACCGCATTCGGCAAGTGTGTGGTGTCTTTAGCAACATCCTCAACAAAGTACGTTCGTTACAACGGACGCATTTTGTGCGCTCGTGTAGACGCTGCCTAATACTCCAGCAGTCTGTCGGTCCGCTGACGGTCCGGTCCCTGTCGGTGACTGTACGTACATTGTGAATAGGCCTTATTTCCAGTTTGTAGTCTTCACAGAATAGTCGATACGTATTCGGCAGTCGTATGAAATCCTCTTATGTAAACCACACTCGTGGGCAACTATTTTTAAATGAGATTCGTTACGAAACAAGTTAGCGAGGGTGTACTATGTAAAATATTTAAAAAAGTGACATTCTAGTGCTTATGTGGTAAAAAGAAAGTTATGAAGGCGAGTCAGGGAGTGACGGTAAACCTTCAAGCATTATTAAGGCATAAATTCGTCATTAGACGAGGACTGGTCAACTTCACATATCAGCCAGCAAGATGGCTCGCGAGAGAACTCCTGGTATACCGGGTAGGTCCCGGTTCGGGTGTCGACTGGGACACCGTTATCCTAAGGTATTTCATGGTTTCCCTCGGTTTCTCCAGACAAATGCCAGACTTAAACAAGATCACGACCGCTTCCTTCCTCATCCCTTCCAGTCCGTTATTATTATTATTATCCAGTCATTCAACGCAATGTATATTTACAGACAGCGCCGATAAAATGAGCTCCAGCACGAACTTCTTCATGCACAGAGCAATCTACTCCAAAGGGGATATTCCGCTGTTCTGATTGGATAGGAGGCGGGCCCGAGCGAGGTCTGCTCGTGGTAAGTCAAAGTCAAAGTCATGTTGCAACTGACGGTCAGTCAGTCTGTCTGTCTCGGTGTCGAGCCCCAGCTGGGGCTCATGACCAGATGTTTTCTTCTTTGTGAAATTTGCTGTTTTGTCTATTTGGGGCGCCCTCTCTGACGAGAGGTCGGGTCTGTCATTTGTCAGTCTTAGTCAGTCCATTGTCGGTATTGACATATATTTACAATTTAATTCTAGTCTTAATTACTATTTCTATGTACAATATATACAAGGCCTCTGTCAATCCAGGCATTGTACAACAGATTATGCCCTATTTCTAGTATTTGCGCGTGGTAGAGGCGAAGAGAATAATTCTACCCGTGCATGGAACAGAACCTAGGTCTCCAAAACTTAGCCAGATATTTTACTGACCGAGCAATTCGGTTCCAGTCTCGACCGGGTTACTGGGAATCCTGAAATGGTCTCGACGTTTCCAGTGAGGAGAAATGAAATTCCTCAAAGACTTCAAGAGTGAAAGTTATTAGATCCATTCACAGATATCTCTGGAGCTAAGAATCAGGCACTTCTGGTAAACTTTCAAAAATGTACGATGAAACCAAAGGTTATAAAACGACAGTCTCTCTTATATGCTTTTTTTTCTGCTAATGGATTTTAAACAAATTGACCGATTTTCATGAAACTTGGTATGAACAATGTGTCATTAAAAATATTTTATTGTTCAATTTCCTGTCGTTAACAATACCAAACATGGTGGCTTGCGAATTTATTACTGTACATCTATGATATAAAGATCTAGTAATTACTATATGATTTAATATGGTTAACTTTTCCAATATACTACAAGTACTTTATATGTGAAAATAATATGCTAAATCACCATCGAAGTATACCTAAACTATTTCCTTTTCAATGATCGCATACTAAAATATATCCAATATTTTTTGGTCACAAGATGCCCACTTAGAGAGAGAGAGATCAAATATTAAAGAAAACTTAACAATATTTATGCCATATTTAAAGCACATAATTTTTTTAAATAGAGTGATTAAATTTGAAAGTAGTTAAAATTAGTGTTATGTAGACGTTTGTTGATATGAGTAGCTCTTGGATACACTTTGTCAGATTAGTTCTGGGTCGCGTCGTATCACGTGTCAGGTCAGGCCAACTGTTACTGGTCCTCGCCAGCACAGTCAATCTTATTTTCGGGTCCCGTCGGGACCCATGACCATACTTATGTTCTTTATATGTAAGACTTGTACTTATTTTTTAAGAGGGCCTCCTCCTCGAAGAGTGGAGGGGCTGTCTACTATCGGCCATGCCCCCTCTCCTGGGGGTGCGCCATCATATGTCATGCAGTAATACTTATATTTATGATGTCGATTTGATAAAGCTATGTAACATAATTGTGTTGTTTCATATGTACTGAAGTACTTGGCTCTCATGATTGAAATACTTTGGATATATAATAGCTTTTGATCAGTAAAAATGAAATAAATTAGATATACTGAGACGGTGATTTCAGATATTATTTTACGAATGAAGAACTTCATAAGGATTCGTTACTTCTGAATTTTAATATATTTCGTTCCCGAACTCTAAATCACAATGAAAACTTTCAGAAATATTAAAATGTTTCCCTCGATGCCGGGGAATGAGAAAATACGTACTTAGGGGCGTAAGAATATGGAAAAATGAAAGTTGGAATATTTCACAAAAGAATACAAATGTATTTCACATCAAAATATATCCTTAATTTCACTCAATTCCCAATCCTCCAGTCCGGATAATATTTTAAATTAGATGTACCCGAGTACCTCATTGGCCTCCTGCAGTAACAGAAAGTTTCACCGTCAGAAGCCACACCGAGCAACTCTGAAACAAACCTTCAATCATGTAAAGATACGCTGATTGTGCGCTGTTGTTCTGTGGTTTGTTGCGTCACGTTTACATGCCCCAGCCCACAAATGAGTAGAAATGTCGATACAGAATATAGGAACAAGTGTTAAAAGGGATCAATATACGACTCGTGGCATTTCAAACTAAGTCATTGCCGTGATGAGTTCAGTTTAACACCGAGAGTCCAAGATAAAGATCGCTGCCTGAATGGGGAAGATAATTATACTGGAATACCAGAGATTATCAATCCGGGTACGTACACGCATGCATTAACTAGAACGTTATCACGTGGTATTATCAGTTGAGATACTTCACACGTCCATGTGTCCATATATTTTCGCTGTACTTTAACCTTTTGGCTGCTAAATCAGCACAAGACACTTATCGTTAAAAATCTGAAATATACACCTGTAGATTATTTTTTAAGAAAAATCGTCATGATTTTAAAAATATTTTTGGGAGAATCCAAAATTCCCACATTGCTAACTGGACAATATTTTGAGACAGTTCCGTCCATTTCCCATTCTCAGAACATATCTCCCAAAGATAGAGATTAATGTTATCTTTAATCCCTTAGTAGTATTCTAAGCACACCAAATACTATAATATAAAAGTAATCAACAAAATCCTTATGACAATATATTTTCTATAAGTTACTGATAGTATCCACATGTTTAACATTGAATGAAAAATAGATATAGCACAAAAGAATCCAATATTTTAGTGTTCAAATTTTAATGAACCCTTTAGTGAATTATACATATAAAGTAGTACCTAACAATTAACAAAGCGTTCACACTGTAAAAAGTAAATCATTTTTCTAGAATTGCTGATAACTTGATATTAGCTTTGTACGGCCAAAACATATGTACGGAACAAGAACAGATGTTGCCATTGACACTGTAATATGTATACACAAAGATTCTAAGCAGAGGCGTTATTCCAAGAGATCTACAACCGGAAGTAAAATTAGGTTCGAAGGCAGCGCCATAGCTCAAACGGCTATTCGCTGTCTTCCCACCATGGCGGCCCGGTTTCAATCCCGGGTCTGGTCAAGTGGAATTTGTGGTGGACAAAGTGGCGCTGGGGCGGGTTTTCTCCGAGTACTTCGGTTTCCCCTGCCAATCTTCATTCCACCAAATTCTCCATCATCATAATCACCCGGGGCAGGCTATAATAGGCCAATTAATGGCCGCCGTGCCGAGTGGACCCAGTTGGACACCACCCCCCACTAAGCGAATTAAAAAAAAAAGTTAGGTTCGAATCTCGGCCGGGGCATCGGCTATCCTTAATGAGATTTCTGCCTGTTTTCTTCAGCTCCTCCACTGAAATATGGGAAAAATACCTCGGTTAGGCCACGACCACTTCCATCAAATTCATCAATCGTCTTATTCCTCGACACCATTCACTCGATATACTAGAATCATGGGAAAATGAACCACAAGAAGAATGTTACCGCCAAATTTTGGCACTTACTTCTCTCCCATCCAAGTCATGTGGACATCTCGTGGTATTTTCACAGTCTTCACCTAAGGAGTAGCCCGTTATGTAACGATGTTGCTTCTCTTATGGCAGGGGGGACGAGGCAGCAACAGGCGCTGACAACAGGGGCGCCATGATACCTACGCTGAAGCGTTGCTGTTGCTTCGGTCTCAAGAATGGCTGCGTCTTCATAGGCTGTCTCTATGGTGTGAGCAGTATCTATGTTCTACATTTAGCCTATAAGTCGGGAGGAGCTATATCATAAACCAAGTATTTCTTTGGCTTGGGTCAGTAAACGAAAAAAACCTTAAGGACTGATACATACCATGTTATTTCTATTAAGGTTTTAAAAGTTTTGATTAGTTTCGCAAAGTCCATGAGGAAGGTTATGTCATTAGCCAAACCACCGACGTATTTTTAACCTGTTTTCCCTATTTTGCAAACATAAATGGAGGCTCTTAAAATCGCCTTGTTGCTTGTCTCAGTATCCGTTTTTGTACCCTCGTCCCTCCTCAAAAATTATTACAGGCTTATGAAATCACCTTGTTATCTGTGTGTCTGTGTGTTCCAACTGTATTCGTTTTCTATGTGGTCTGTGTCGTATCAAAGGAAAGTAAGTGATTATTTCTTCCCAGAAATTCTGGTTTAGTGCTCATCTGCTGACACAGAAGACTTGTGATTCTACTGACATTTCAGAACAGTAGCCTCTCTCAGCGTGGGTTCATGGCGTCGGAAAGGGACATGACATCCATCTGACCCTTCTGGATTTGGGGAAAAATTCAGAATTGAAATGAAAAAGGAATAATGCCAAAATTAAAATTATTAAAACCATATTTTTATATCCTGAATATTCTAGGGCGATCAGTTGTTCGTAAACAAGCTATCTGGCTGACCTCCTTGATAAGGAATTCTCGCGACGCCCACGCGTAGGAGAGTTTTGTCTAAGAATGGATAAACGTGAAGAATATATGTACTGCCTAAAGTACAAAATAATATGAAACACCGCCGATCAGTAAGCATGCTTTCCTCTTTAACTTGATAACACACGAGTAGAATTACGTATGATTATAAGAATTCCGAAGAAAATATTATATTGATGTGACTTTTTTGCTATTGTTCAAAACTGCCGAAGAATATTTCTACAGTCAAGTAAGAAAGTGCGAGAAATTATACAGGAGTGAAAGTACGATAAGTGGCAGTGAATTTTTCCATCGAAACTATATTTATTTTCAGTAGGTAGTGAAAACCTCCAATGCCACAGAAAACTCAATTTTGAATATTCATCCATTCAGTTCTTTGTGCATTCGTGTACAGACATAAAATTGCATAATCCATGACGACAAAGGCAGAACTCCAACGCCCACGTGGTTCTTGTTACGTAACCACCCTCCTTTGTGGTTTCAAACGCTGCATTTCACAAGCAGACTGCTGCTTCAGGTCGATCCGCCATTGCTGAAGAATATAACTGATCTTGAGATCTTCTCCTTTCAGATATTTAAGTACTTACCATTCATAACGATTTTTCCTCTCACATATTGCTACTTCACATCTGCAATTCAAAGAGTATCATTAATTAATCTAACAATAAATCAGAGTTAATTCTTAAAGGTAACAAGACAATGTACGTCTCGTGCTGACTACTCACCTCCATCTACTGCCGAAGTCAAAACAGGTGGAGCTACATCTCCACTTCCCCACATCTCTTCATGGCATATTGCTTAACTAATTAAGCAGGGGGACAACTTTACCTTATCTTAACACGGTATTTACTTATAAACAACGGTTTCTATTGATATCTGTCTGCTGGAAGGAAGGAAGTTATTTCGTCGAAATGGCCTGTTTTCGAGAGAGGAACTTAGTATAACAATCTTGATATCTGAGAACGAATAGTAGATATTATGAATTGAATAATTATGCAAACGTTTCAGTGCGAACAGAGTTCAGCACAGCCCAGTATAAGACATAATGTGACATATCATTGAAGGATGTCAAAACCATTATTATGGGGATAAAAATATGTGTCAGAAAACGTTAACGCCAAATAAAATTCTGTGCTTTTAATTTGCTGCGTCTATGGCTTAAATATCAATTTTACATTAATTTCCACATCGTGTTTTAATGTTCATATTTTCCAGGAAAAAATATCTGCTCACGTATCGACCGTACGTAACAGCTAGCGACAACTGCGCTTGCCACGGAAGTTACTTAAAGCACATAATAAGCAGGCATCACGAGTCGAATAAATCAAAATCAAGAAAATGATTTTGCGTTGGGGTTCAAATACATTAATTTTCTTTTTTTGTTATTTTGCATAACTCATTCAACTTAATGTTCAATAGCGTCTAAGTAATCGCCTTACTAATATCGCACTGCACAGTTTCAATAATTATTCTTAATTTCACTTCGTTAAAAATTCGCAGTCTCTAAATACATTACGAATGAAAGTTGAAAAACTAGGCATTAATAATAGTCACGACGTACATTTTATAAAGTAAAATGGTATGTTCGGCGAGACTTCCTTTCAGCAAATCAGTACGAACCTCATGTAATTTAAACCCAGAGGTTAGATGTGACAGGTACAGATCCAACAACTGGACTAACCTACTTGTGTGAACTAGAGCTACATGACACCAAATCCCAGAAGACGGCATTCTCCATAGTCACCGCCGTGAAAACCTCAAATCTTACACAATCTCTTTTTGATCACAATTTCCTCCTATCTTCCAGTAACTTCAAAGACGAAACAAGCGGGCTGACAGATGGACACAACTAACTTCACGGCGATCATTCTACGAAAGAACGAAAAATCATACAGTTTAAATTTTGTCCTGTTTTTGGCATGAACTCAATACAACTTGAGCTGCAGGATCCATAACAACAGATCTGAACATACACATGTATGGAGAGGAACCTTACCACGTTAATGGGAATATTTAAGTTTTGTTCCTTTTCGTGTTCAGGTCAAAGCTGTTCTTATGGCGTTAGTGGCGAGTTTTTCAGCATACGAGGGCCATATTAACGCCAGGAAGGCGGAGACAGAGGATTATCGCAGACTGAATACTGGTAAGTTAACACCAGGAGCTAAGTGATTATTATCATAACCAAGATTCAAGTTAGGTTCATGATATAAACATCTGAAAGATTAAAATTCTGTTACTGTGCCCTGAGATCGAACACATAACCAAAGTGATGACTTTCAGTTATTTCCAATTGAAATTCTGGTTGCAAAAATTATCTCTATTCTTCCTACGTCAAATGATAAATAACTTATTCATTCATTCATCTGTAATCTGTCAAGACGACAGGTCCACAGTCTCTTCCAAAACAGTTCCTCCACTTGATGCGATCTCGAGCTTTCTCCTTCAGATGAGAATATCCTCTTCTGTCCCCAAGGTCATCCAGCATCTTCTTACGTCTTCTTCCTCGTCTTCTGGTCACTTATAGAAGGCAGTTACCGCGTAAGATATGACCAATCCAATTAGCCTTCCGTTTCCTTATTTCGTGTAGGATATTCCTCTGCTCACTGACTCTAATTAACACTTCTTCATTTCTCACATAATCGGTCCAACTGATCTTCTCCATCCTTCTCCAACACCACATTTCGAAGCTTTCCAGGTGTTTCTGGTCTACTGCCCTAAGTGTCCAAGTTTCAGCCCCATACAAAGCTATGCTCCTAACATAGCATTTCACTAGTTTCTTTCTCAAATTTAAGTCCAATTTGCTGGTAAAAAGATTCTTCTTCTTGCTAAATGCAGCTTTTGCCATGGCAATCCTAGATTAATTTCAGACGTACATCTTCCATTATCTGTTAAGAAGCTACCCAAATATTTAAAACATTTCACATTCTCCAGTTGTTTTTGGTCTATCTTTATTGTGATTGGGGTTGGTTGTCTCGAAATTTTCATGGGGTTAATATTTCCGTGTTTATTAAAAATATTCTTCTAACATATTTCGATGTTAATTATCGTGTATTCTAGTACCTAAAGATTAAAATAGAAAAAAATCCTAATTTCACACTGTATTTCATAAGGGTAAAAAGTCCGTCCTTCGGCCAAGAGAAGTGAATGAGAGCGAGAACAAAGTGTTGAGGAGGATGTGAGGAATGAGAGAAGAGGAAAGAAGAAGAAGATGGGGGACAACTGGGTATCGAGGATCTTCATAACATATGCCCTATTCCAAATATCGTCAGAATGATCAAATCTTGGGTGATGAGATGGGAGCATTATGTAGCACGCTTAGGAGACACGAGGAAATCATACAATATTTTGACCGGAAAACTTGAACCGAAGAACAACTTGGAACAATTAGGAGTAGTTTGTAGGAAAATATAAATCTGGCATTTAAATAGAATATGTGGATATTGATTGGATTTATCTGGCTCAGGACAAGGGCAGTAGCGTGCTGTTCGAGGCCTTTAGATTCAATAAGAGGCGAGGAATTCCATGGCTAGCTGAGTGACAATTAGCTTCTCAATAAGAACTGTACGTCGTTAATTACTCTCAGAAAAGTGCCAGATAAACCTTTTCTTAAATGCAAATGTGAGTGAAGAAACTGAAATAAATTTGTAGGTCTACAGATTGTAAATAGATTGATGATCAGTATTTTTATCTATCAAAAATCAATATTAATTTTAATTGAGAACTGAAGTGCAATATCTGTGTACAATGTTATAATCCCTTCTTATGTTTTTCCCTCAGCTATAGAAATAACAAGCATTATCATGGCTGTCTTCAAAGGGGCAGAAATAGTTAGCAACATTTTGCTCTTGAAGGGAGTATTTGATGTAAGTATTATATTAAGAGTCGCACTAATGATAGATTAAGTCAGAAATTCTTCCATAAGGTCTGAAGAACAGAAAATGCCATCCGAACACACAACTCTGCACAAGGCCTACACCCCCCAGGTGCAAGATTAAATTGGAGAAATGATGTTGTATTTTAGCGTCCTGTTGCACTGATTTTCATCCATGATATGTATACAGTGGCCGTCTTGTAGTGCACTCAATTTCACCTGTTACTTCACGACATGTTTCGGCAACATAGTGCCATCATCAGGTGTCCTAATTACGCTAATCTATTTCATTGCTTGCCCTCATAGGTCTTCACAAAACCATTTAAAAAGTATTTAAAAAGTGCGTATTTGTCAACTATAATAAATTTACACTCACTAAATTGACAAATACATACCAACTACGCTACCGTAAATAATATTTCTAATTAATTTATAATTAAATTTAGTTTATAAAATACAGCGGTTGTTTATGTTAATAAGTCGTGTAAGTACGAAATAGATCGCTTTATACATTATATTACATACGGCCAGCTATTAACGGGAAGGCGATGGATACAATTTTGTTTTATAAATTATGTATTATATGATATTCTGGCAACCATGAGACAGAGAGGACTAACCAGTACGCTGAGACGGCCAGATTTCTTCTGGTAGTTCTATGGCGATACTTTCTTTTAACGAAATTATATAAAGTGCCTTTGACGTCATAACTTTTGTTCCCAACATCGATACATGTAGAACAATTTCTTTTTACCTGCTTTGTAGTTCATTCCTTTATACGTAGACACTTCTTCATTTATTCGGGGGTTTAAATGGATCTTGAATAAATACCTAGTACTGAAAAGCCGTTTTCAACTCTGTCAAAATGGAAGGAAATGAAAAGACAGAACGATCTTATACTGAAAATCTTCAAATCCCTGTGCCCACAGATTAATACTCACAAGCATAAAACGATCTCTGCGCGTATCAGACTAAACTTGAATAAACTACATTTACTGATAAAGTAGAACTGAGTGTATACCTACACTGGGTCCAAATTTATGTATAATAACAACACTGAACTCCTGTAAGTAAAATGATTCAGCTAGGTAATCAACTTCATGGAATAAAAGTTGTCTTGAGAAGCTGATGGTCGCTCATATTTCAAGAATTTTCTTGCATTTTATGTAACACGAAAAGTTCACAAGAGCCCGCTACTGATCAGTATTCTGAGCCAGATAAATCCAATCTACAAACATATATCCTATTTCTCTAGAGTCATTTTATTATTATCCTTCTAAAATGTTTTTCCACTTCCAGGTTTCTGACCAAAATTTTAATATTAAAAAGATAATTACTTATTGCAAGAGCCTTGGTATCCTTGACAGATACTCATTTCGCTCGGCGTCTACTGTCGCGTTTCTTAACACATATTGCTTTAAGAGTTGAGGCTCTCAGTCGGAGAGACGGGAAGGGTGGAACAGACTGAGGGTGCCTGAGAACAGGGTGTTGAGGAGAATGTTTGTACCTAAGATGGATGAAGTGACGGGAGGTTCTAGAAAACTGCATCATTAGGAGATTCATAATTGTCACTCTTCTCGAAGTATAGTTAGAATGATCAAATCAAGAAGGATGAGGTGGACAGGGCATGTAGCACGAGTGGGGAAGGCGAGGAATGCATATATGATATTGGTGGGAAAGCCAGAATGAAAGAGACCACTAAGAAGACCAAGAAGTAGGTGGTGGACAGTGTTAAAATGGATCTTAGAGAGATAGGGTGGGGTGGGGTGGCCTGGATCGATCTGGCTCATAACAGGGGACCGGCAAATGGCTCTTGTGAACACGGTAATGAACCTTCGGGTTCCATAAAATGTTGGTAGTAGGTTCTTGGCTAGCTGCACAACTGACGGCTTCTCGAGAAGGGCTCAACTCCATGAAGTTAGTTAGGTTCTTGATCTGACGTCCGGCTTATAAATTAGAGGACCAGGGGCTCCTTTCATCTGGGACCTACCCTTTGGCCCGTCTAGCTTAAGTGATCCAGTCAAGAGCTCACGCTCCCGCTAGCATATAGCTCTCCAGATGATCAGGGCACACAAACCTCCATAGGACGTTAACTTAGTAAAATAATACATACATTTCATTCTAACTTCTACAGAATATTTCAGTGTGCTAAGAAACCCACACCGGTCACGGTAGTCGAGCAGTCCGACTCATGTTCTGTCTTCGCTCTCTTCAAAGCCGGGATCGTGGGTTCAAATCCCACACAAGGCATGAATGTTTTGTATGTGTATGTGTTCATTCTGTGTTTGTGTGGTCCTGTGTTTACACAGAGGCCTTGCGGCGAGCTGATCACTCGTCCAAGCAGTCCTACCATCTGTAAAATGATCAAAATGAAAAAGAGAGCAACCTGGACACCTTAGGGTATAAGAGGAACGGATTAAATAAGCAGTAATTAAGAAAACCCCCAATGTTCTGATAATCAATTAGGATCGAAGTTCTTAAATAACTCTCTCGATCTGAAAGAAAATCGTAAATTCCACATTATTTTTCAGAGCAAACCCAAACTCATATTCCCGTGGATGGTGCTGTGTACCATTGACCTGATCTTCAGCAGCTTTCTCTTCGTCAGCGCAGTTGTACTAGCCGTTTATATCGAGTTCGACTCAGATTACATTTGGACACACTTCGCGGAGCCCATCAACATCGGTTCGTATGTGCTCACCTCACAGCTGTCAGAATAACTTACATCTGACTCTGTTTCTGTGACGTACTCGTACTTACGTGTGTGCAAGGTAAAACTGTCCTTGTTCTTCATTCATCAAGCTCTATGTCATGAAAACGCATGGGGGAGTGCTGGTATAGCTTCACCATTCTTGACCTCGGCAATAGATAGAGGTGAGTAGTCAGCTTCACGCCACGTCCGCTAAACTGCCAGTGAAAGAGCCCCCGATACCCATTCGAGAGAAGGCTGGGTGGGCCCCAGGGTCATTCTGCACGCTGTCGAGAGAGAAAAATTCTGATTTGCCGGGAATCTAACTAGGACCGTTCAGTCCATAGCCCTCACAATATCTACTGACTTTGTATGTACAAATTAATAATAATGTAAAAATCGCTTAGGGTTCGTGAATTAAGTTTGTTCGGCGAATGTCCTTGGGCGCAATTTTGACATGACTTGACTTAATTCCTTTAGTTCCGACTGGAACATAGGGCTCCTGTGAAGCTTCTCCATCTTCTCCTCTGGTTTTCCGATGCCTCTCTCCAGGTTTTCCCATCTCTGTTATTTCCTCTTCTATTGTCTTTCTCCATGTTTTCCACGGTCATTCTCTTCTACTAGCACCTTGGGTTTTCAATTCTAATGTATCCTTCCTATGGTTCTAAGTGGTTTCCTTAAAGTGGGCACAATTCTCGACTAATTAATTAAAGTAAAGCTTTAAAAAATCGTGCGAATGAGACGTATTAGTACTGATATAAAAGTTGCATATCAAATGCCATAAGAACTTGTCGAAAGAAGTACATTCTGAAGCTCTTATGTAATATTCTCAAAATTAACGACTTTAAAAATCCGTTGCCTCTAGTCCGCAAGTGAACTATACCGACCGAGCGGCCGCCGCTTGTCGGCGAAGTCGCCAACTTTAGCGGGTAGAGGATATCGTATGGTCAGCGCAACGAATCCCCACGATCGTTAATTTCGATTTTCTAGACCGGAGAAGCTGTTTCCTTGAAATAGCTCCTCAATTATCTTCATGAGGCTTAGTGGACCCCTTTACAGAGCCACTACTTCTCAGAAAATCTGGTAGCGTCGGGAATCGAACCCGGGACCTCTGGACATATAGGCAGAAACTCTGACCACTAGACCACAGAAGCGGTCCTTTAACGACTCTAAAGCAAAATGAAAATAGTTCGTCAGAACTTAGAGCAGGTTTACATTAGCAGACTCTTGCGAAATCTCAGCCCTGTTATATGCAGATGCGTGAACATAAAGCGAGTACGTGGTTTCAGGACTGACACATATTTTAAGCCTACCTAAAAAGTTTGTGCGGAACTCCGTCACCCTGAATTCCGGTCATGGCTTAATCAATCTATTTCAAACATATAAATGGCCGCGAGATGAATACCTCGAACAAATAATATTAGTATCATGTTAATCGGTGAAGTTTGTTCTCCGATGTTAGAGAAATAACGTATTAGCGTGTGGATGGATTCAATTGGCTTCCTTCCCATGTTTAAAATATAAAGGTCTGATGATGGCGAATAAAAATTGTCGAAACGTCTAATCATTTAATATATTTTTAATTATTTTAAAATGAACGCTATATTTAACCGAAATCTATGATTTATGTATTATAATTAATCAGTACGATAGGAACATGGTAATTTTTATAATTGGCTCAGGACATGGAACAATTCTGACCTCCTACAAACACGATAATAAACAATTCCAAAAAGGCGGGAAATTTATTGACAAGCCGGAGGACAGTTCTCTCAACAAGTTCACTGCATTGATAGTCGGATGGGGGGCATTCCCTTCCTGTACTCAGGAGATGACTGGATACGAGTTCCGGCCCGGAGACCGGCCATTCTGACAGGATCTTCGTGGATTTCCTCAGTCCTTTCTGGAAAATGTTGATATGTTACCTCGAATTAAGCCACAATCGGTTCTTTCACATTATTTCCAACTTATTATTCTTTAATAATATTTTGATAATATATATTCTGAGGGACAAACACCATTGTTAAACACCCTTAAACAAAGTAATAAAATATTTTTATAGGCACATATAGCTCAGTCTGTATTATAGGCTACTGGCTGGACGGCCTGTGTTCGTTCCCAGGCAGGGGCAAAATTTTCTACTCCACAGCATGCAGACAGGATCTGGGGCCCACCCAGCTTCAATGGGTGCCGGGCGCTGTTTCCACGAGGGATAATGCTGCAAGGGTGTAACGGTGACCTCTATCTAGTACTGAGGTCTTCATGGCGTGGAACTCAACTGCGTAAAGGGAGAATTTTCATATTTTTAGCTGTTGCACAACTGAAACTATAATCATTCTCACAGATTAATATACACTCTCATCCGTTACAGGTATGAATATCTACTTCCATTTGGTGGTTCACAGTTACTACAAGCAAGTGAAAAGTATAGCACCAGGAGTAACGGAGACTGTACCGAGACAACAGTCAGCTTTGTCCGTTGTGAAACCATACCCCTCGCTGCCATCAACTCCTCTAACACAGTACCTACTGCAAGTTCCAAACCTGCCCCCCATACACTACCCGACACAAAAGAAACAGAAGAAACCGGACAACGATAACCGCACGGAACACTTGGGATCAACGATCTCATGGGTCGAAACAATCTGAACACAAAATACGTACATGCGTCTTATTGTACGTTGAAGAAGAAAGGAGGACTAGCGATCTCGAATCCGTTACTTCTAAGACACTGTGGGAGCGACCCACATTTAATCAAAGGTTAGCCGATCAGCGCGGACCACTGAAACTCCAGCTCCCATTGCTTCGCGCGCTGTTATGGCAACGTATAAAGATGCGAATTTCCGACGCGTTAGTCGCCAATCTGTTTCCACAGAAACATGATTATTGAGCCGTTGCGTAGCAATGGATGTTTCTTAGACTGCAATTGACGACTAGCGTATCGGAGGTACGTTGTCACTAACCGCGCGCAAACCATTGGACGTTGGAGCTGCCGTGGTCCCCGCTGATCAACCAGCCCTTGATTCAATGTGGGTGGCTCCCACAAAACAATACATAAATTTATGTTTCCTATTCTTATAACTTTCAAATATGTTTTGTTTGTGTTCCCGCTGTTACATATGGCGCTGTTTAAACAGCCGGGTATCCTGCTGGCACAGTTTGTTTGATTCGTAATTTTGATTTCGACCAACAAGAATATGTTTATTTGTCAGTAGTAGCATGCCCGTGAAAGCAGAATTGAAACACGAACGACTAAGAAAATCAGTGAAACCAAAGAGTTGAAAGTATTATGAAAGATCCCGCAAGATTCGTTAAGTCATAAAGTTAGAAGTCCCATCATAGGAAATTATTAACCTATAAACAAATAGATTAATAACATGGGAGTAGAATGGACTGGAGGTATTGATCGAATGGAACGTAACAGTGATAAAAGTGAGAGATTTACGTCAAATTGGAGGCGGAATTTGAAAGGACCAAAAAAATTTGGTTGAAGAATACTGTCATGCAACGTGACTTAAAAATTACTGGGTTTTAGAACTTTGCCCATCGTCCGATATTCTAGAAATTAGAAAGCACAACGTTTCGGAAACTTGATTTGTTTCCTTCTGCATTGCTCAGAAAGCGCTAACATCAATCGCTGGACAAACCCTACCAGATTCACTACAGCTATTTAATTGCCTGAGACAATGCTAATTCGGAGAGAAATAACAAGGCACCCGGCAGTAGGTGTCTTCCCCGTTCACCTGAGAACGGAGACAGATCCAGCTTCCGAAACGTTATGTTTTATAGTTTCTAGGACGAAGTCCAAAGACCTGCTAATTCTAAGTATTTTACACCATTGTCAGAACCCTTTGAAATCAACAAGACTTACAAACTACGAAAGTTAACGCAGAAAGGAAGATTTAGTTTTTATTCTGGATGAAATGATAGTGTTACGGTAGCAATGTACACGTACTGTGCTGGAGATATGAAATAAAATGTTGAGTTTATAACCATATAAAAATAATGTAAACATAAATACAGTGCGATCCATGGGAAAAGCAACTGGGCTGATGGTAACTGAAATTTTGCTTTTAATATCAAAGTTCCTGTAATTCTTCTCTCTCTCGGCCTATTACTGTATTGTGACAGGACGCCTGAAAACCGAAATAGACCAGCCAAATTGGACGTTCATCGCTAGGCAACGATTTGGTAAACAGGTTCTCACGGAAACGAACACACACGCAGCAATAGAACTATGTTTTCTATCCAACGGAGAGGTAAACACATCTCTATAACAATAGAGGAATTGCTAGGAAACGGTGTTTTCTGTTGGGGCCGCCCCGAGGCTATGTAACGAGTATCTGCTGAAACAAAATTGAGGGAGTCTCTTGAGATGGCAATAGAAGATGACAGAAGAAATGGGGGTGTATTCAGTTGAGTTTCTATACTCCAGCCTGCCAGATTATGAGCTTGGGAGCAGGGGAGTTGAATTGAGGAATTGAGGCTCATTATTATTGAGAGCAGCTCAGTGGAGTTGGAAGTCTGGCTGTGAAGAGAAGACTTTACGTCTGTTATAGCACCGCCATATTTGGAGTGTGTTACTCGGTGAAGCTGTTATAGTTCCTGTGTTAAAATCCGTTACCAAGAAACGGATATTGGAGAGTGAAACAGACTGAGATCATTAGTGTTTGCAGCATTGAACTGTAAAGTGAGGGGATTAGCGATAGCGCTGTAATTGTCTGTAGTTCCGAGCGGTATGCATAAGGTGTCAATAAACCTAATCATCCAATCCATACCCCTGTCTAATAGACACAACTCTAACACGTGGCATTATGTTCCATTCCAACAGATAAAAATGTTCAGACACCATTATATGGAAAATTCCCTAGTCGTATGTCTAAATCATACAGACAAGGGAGTTAAATATTTACTCAGCTCACAAGTCACAGAGCTCTATTCGAGAGACTTTTTTTTTGTCCTTGGCACTACAGACCCAGTGGGCCTAGGCCTACCTCCATGAACTCCGTTCACTTCGGTTTTTCTAATCTTACACATACGGTAGGACTCCTTGGGCTAGAGATCAGCTCGTCGCAAGGCCTCTACCTGTAGATAAACACAGAATAACGCACACAAACATCCATGCTCTGAGTGGGATTCGAACCCACGATCCCGGCTTCCGAGCGAGCGAAGACAGTGCATGCCTTAGACCGCTCGGCTACCGTGACCGGCCGAGAGACATTTCACCTTAACAAATACCTTCGTACCAGTGCGAATTACAAATTACTGTTCGTCATCTTGGAAGAAATCTAAAAATGAGAACGTAATAGAATATCCAGAAATAAATTCATAAATTCTGATGTGGTAGCTTAAACTCTCAACATGACTAACTTGAATATTATGGAATATTTGAGGTTTTCACGGCAGTAACTTTGAAGAAAGCAGTCTTCTGGGATGTGGCGCCGTGTAGATATTGTGTTAACCGACGTTGTTTCGGAGGAACGTATTAACTCCACCTTCATGGTAGAAGAAAAAATAAGATTTTCTTCTCTTTTCTTCTACCCTGAAGATGGAGGCGATACGTTCCTCCGAAACGTCAGTTAACACATATCTACAAGGCGCCACAACACAGAAGACTGCTTTCTTCAACTTGAATATCCTTCGTCATTCATCACGTATAGTCGATTTCCCCCATGACATTTTACACGCAGAAAACTGGGCTGAGAAATCGTCTTTAAACAAACCGATAAGTCTAAAGCCTCACATTGGAAATGGAAACATCACTACAAGTGTTAACCATCTGAAGCAGGAACTTAATCTAAACGGCATTTAATCGGGAAATTCTTGCCTCACGCACGCCTCCATTACAGAGGACAGCTGTATGGTATTCGTTGTTATCGCACCAGTGTTTTTTAAGTATTCTATTTTGCGGAATAAAATGTCATATAAAAGTCCCTGTGCTTAACTAATTAAGCACTAATTCATGAAAGCGCAAGGGGAATTGGATGTATAGATCCACGCTTTCTTGAACTCGGCACTAGTTGGTGGTGAGTGGTCAGCTTCACGCCCCTGTCGCTTTACTCCTGGGGAAATAGCCCCCGGTACCCATTGCATGGGAAGCTGGGCGGGCCCCAGGGCCAATCTGGACGACGTAAGGAACAGAAAATTCTTGACTATGCTGGGACTCGAAATCCGACCCTTCTTCGGTCGTCCAGCCCGTATCCAGACGCTATGTCGACTACTATACCAAATGTCGTGTAGTTAGTTGAAAGTTATCTAACTTTTCAGAGGGACATGCCACTTCCTTCTTCAGGGTTGAAGAATAAGCCTTACAAGAAACTGGCATAAAGCAGGCAGAAAGCAGCTTATTCTTCAACTTTGAGAATGGAATCGATCTGTTCCTCCGAATCATCTGTTTACTTTCAACAGGATTCATGTTATTATATCCCCGGAAACTGATGTCTTGAGAGACAAACTGGCCGATGGGTTTAGGAAAATATTCATTGTATATTATGAGATTCACATGAAATCCACAAATAAACTCTCTAGACAAAACCCAGAATATTCTTAACGCTGAAGCAAGCGGTGCGTAAAGTAACCACTGTACTTCAAATGGCTTAGATCAGGCATGTCAAACTCAACTTGTACAGAGGGCCACCTCAGCCCTATAAATAATAGCCCAGGGCCGCACTTCAAAATAGAAATATTCAATAGATTTTGATACAAGGAAATTTAATTCTATTTATTATTTAGGAATAATTTCAATATAATTACCTAAAGTCACATATCTTACAGTTTTAAAAAGCAAGAGAATGTCATTTTTGACAAGTATCAAACAGCTTTTCAATATGTAAAAAGGGAGATTACACAAGAAATTATGTTAGAAATAGCAAAACATTGAATTTCCTGCAGCCTGCTAATTTATGTCTGCGTGAGACTTCTTGTCTTTTGGTCTGTTGGAAAATTGTCTTTACAAAAAATATTTCTACTAAAATTTTAATATTGATTTTAATATCAATTAGCTCTAAAAGTTGAGGGGCCGCACTTTGTGGCTATGGGGGCCGTATGCGGACCGCGGGCCGCATGTTTCACACGGCTGGCTTAGATTATTGACTTGCTGAGATCTGGGGTGTGCGTTCTGTCCGGGCTCTAGTAGTGCAAGTTCTACTCATAGAGAGAAGTACCTTTGCCCTCTCACATGGTATAGACATGATTCAAACAGTAACAATGCAAAGACACATCTACGACAAGGTCAGAGATCCCTAAGACCATGATCATACTGCGGGAACCTCGATCCATCAGTAGTCGAAGCAACATGGAACTGACTCAATATGAGCTCGACAAGATGGCAGTGCGGAATTTCAGAGAGTATCTACGCATACCATCTGTGCACCCTGACGTTAATTATGGTAAGTAAACATTGTGTTACACGGCGAATTGTATACAAGTAAGTATATTTTAGATTATTGGTGCGAATTATGCTGGAAGCATAAATGTTGGCTTTCATATGTCTATGTATTGTGATGCTAGATTTATTGGGACGAGCTGTCGCCCCAAATTAAAGTTCAAAGCCGGAGTATTGAAAAGGATTTGTTACCGATATTATACGTCTAAGTCATGGCAAAAGAAGAAACCACTGGCTCTCCCCTTAAGCCTGCCGGGACGGAAGTAGAGGGCGGGAACGTGTCGATAAAAATTACAGGAACAATAAGAAGAAACACGTCATTTTGTTCAAAATACAATAAAATAGGACGAGGGGCAAAATTCATATTAATAACTAGAATCAGAATAGCAGAATTAATTCTGAAAATTCGATTTTCTTTCGTTAGCTTAACCCTTTATTCTCCTGGTATTTAAACGGTATGGGGGTGATGCTGGCGGCAATTTAAACGTTTGTGTAAGTAATTTCAAGAGTGTTAATAAAAATTCTGTAACTAATAAAATTTTTATCGTAAACGAATGAAATTACCTTTATTTTATGAATAAACAACATATAGTCACATAGTTTAAACTTTGTTAACTAGCGTAGTGACTCGGCTTTTCAAGAAATTCGCCATCTTTTCTGAAACCCAAGCGCTAATTACTGTATTGACAATAGTTTCTCTATGGAATTATATATATAAATTATTATTCTTCTACTAATATTTTAATTTACGTTGAATTCCATGGGACGTTCAGTACTAAATTAACTAAACCGAACAGAATCGCGTTGTTACTCACGAGTATTATCATTCTATACGGCTCCAAATGCGTTTACAACACATGTGAATATGTGAACAGGGGAAGGGAGCCATTATCTCGGATTCTCTCCCTGAGGCCGTACAGTGCTCGTTGTTTCAGATGAGTGCGTGGCTTTCCTCAGACGCCAGGCGATGGAGCTGGATCTGCCCATACAAATATTCGAGTTGGCGGCCGGAAAACCTATCGTCATCATCACGTGGCTCGGGGAAGAACCTGGCCTGCCCTCTATCCTGCTCAACTCACACATGGACGTCGTACCTGTCTACGATGTGCGTTTGTTTCTGTGTTTCTTACATACTGGTTGGACAGGCCCTCTGCCTGTGAAACCTTCACATATATGGAAAGATAGTAGGGTAAAGGCACTTAAGATTGGGCACTTAATATATTTATGTCCATAAACACATCATTTTTATGACCACTGAAAAACTGTATTTATTAAACAAAACTTTCCATCCTCAGGAATAAAAAACACATCAAAAGAGTTACAAAAATTAAATATTTTGTCTTTAGAAGACTATTTTGCAACGAATATCAAATGCGCAATCTTACAGGCATTTCTTCTAAGAATGCGCCTTAGCAAATGGATCTTAAAGCTGTAAATGCGTTCAAGTGGCTTAAGGTAGGGCATAGCATCGGCCCTTTAGTATGACGCCCACAATTCTAAGCATATCCCGGAGTTTCTAAATCACAATAAGATCAAAGTTGAAAGGAAAATCGATCCTTGCAACAGTTTGTGGAGGCCCATAGTGTTTTCGAGGCTTCCATATTTTCTATATAATCGGCTCACAGATGGCGGTGAAGTTGTCAGCCTTATGCACCGGCTGCCCTTTACCCCCAGGAATCTTCCTAATACTCATTTCTTTTAGAGGCTGAGACAACTCCAGAACCATAATGCGGCTGGAAAAATTTTGTCATTTGAAAAATCCAATAACCTAATCGGGAATCGAATTCGTGACCTTCCGTCTTGTAGCATATTGCCTCTACCAACTACCCTACCGCGTGCCCTCCCCCTAAAAAGAAATCAACTGGCGCTAAACCTTGAAATAGCCTAAACACGTGACTGATGACACAATTAATTCATTCATGTTTCTTCGTCCAGCAATGCCAGTGAACAAAATAAAGCCGTCAATAAAAAAAGTTGTATAATTAAAATGATGTTACAGTAATTTCGAACTAGGCAGTTCGTCTGCACGACATGCAACGATTCTGTCAGGTCGACTTAGTGTCAAAATTTTATGTGTACATGCAGAACAACGCACGAAAGTAACACATCAGATGACTCATGTTGTACCTATCACGTCTGCTACCTAGGCTTTTTATTTTGAAAAAGAAAATACATGCATATACAAAAATTGCCTAAGCAATGCCCATCCGGCCCTCTGTAGCTCTCTAGGCTGTGCTGCCATCTAGTGATACACACAGAAAACCTACACGTCCATTACTGCTGCTGTACTTCCATTTGTGACGTAGTGACTGTCTCTCCCTCGCATATCTAAGCTTACAGTAGGGTCGAAGGAGGTTAATAAGTAATTACAATTTAATTATGAATATCTATGGTCTAGACTATAGACGACTTCGTAGCATTACCTCTAGGCCCTAGAGGTAACATTATAAACACGTATTCAGGTGATTCTCGGTTCGAACTAAGGTCGGAACACCGGCTATCCTTATTAAGGTATTTCTTGGTTTTCCTCAGTCCTTCAAGGCAAACTCCGGAATAGTATCTCAAATAGGTCACGACCGTTTCTTTCAAATTCATCATCATCCTACTGTCCTCTGCTGCGAAGTCTCGGTAATGAAAACGTCGATGTATAACTAATGACATATCGGCAGTGTAAATTTAATTTGCTACAGTGTTGCCAGATATCTCAAAATTCTTCACCATAGTACTGTTTCCATCTTAATAGCTGAAGCGAAGGAACTCCATACCACATGCTTACATACTTCTGTTATCTTCCTCCGGAAGGAAACGAGTATGGATGGAGCGCCATGAACGTGAAACATAAAATGAAATACAGGTTTCTTTTTTGGAGATCGATGTTCTGCAATGTAGAGACGTTCCACCTTTAAAAATGTTAACTGTTCCTCGAAAATCAATCACCACACACAATTCTGGAAACTGCACCCATACAACTAACTCCTGTGAATGTATCAAAATCGTTTGTCCATATTAATAGCGAAAGTGAAGTTTTCCTTGTGCTTAATTAATTATCGTTGCATGAAGAGGTAGGATGAAGTGGTGGTGTAGCTCCATGCGTTTGTTCACCTCGGCACTAGATGGAAATGAATGATGAGCTTCATACCCTTGTCGCGTTAATGCCAACGAAAAATTTCCCCGACTCTTTTTACAAAGCAGGCTGCGGTAGGCCCCAGAACTAACTTGGGCACTGTGAATAACAGAATTCTTACTCTTGCCAGTAACCGAACTCCGTTTCCTCAGTCGTCCAGCCCAAACTGACTGAGCTAAACCTTCCTTTATATCTTTAAATTTAGACTGTAAGTATTATGTCTTACGTATTATATGCATGACAAAAACAAACACCGTGGCCTATAGTCCGCAAGCGAACTATACCGACCGAGCGATCGCCGCTTGTCAGCGAAGTTAGTGCCAACTTTAGAGGACACAGAGTGTAACGTGGTCAGAGCAACGGATCCCCACGGCCGTTAATCTCGGTTTTCTAGACCAGAGCCGCTGTTTTCTTGAAATAGCTCCTCAATTGTCCTCACGAAGCTGAGTGGACCCCGTTCCAGACCCACTACTGCTCAGAAAATCTGGTAGCGCCTGGAATCGAATCCGGAACCTCTGGATCTGTAGTCAGGAACTTTGACCACTAGACCACAGGACACATGTAATAACTCATTAGATCTGGATTCAGCTTACAACGCAATGTACATACAGTATGCAGTTCGTTAATCAGTTTTTATTCTTAAACGTTCATCCGATGAAGATTAATATTTGATCGAAACATGTCGTGATTTAAAATAAAAAGTTCTAAGGAAAACTAATCTCCTACTACCCTTTAATGCGACATGCAGAGGATGGAAAAAGACGCCTACAACAATTCTTCGTTGCCACGGGTACGTGTCTACCCAGCCGTTGCCTAGCAACGATACGTGAAATACACATACAGACATGCAGACTGATGAGAGGGATTTATAAACTACGCCGTTGAGAAGGGCTCAGGTGACATGATACAAACACGAAGTTTCATAAAGACTGGTTAAGAAGTTGAAAAGTTAATAGGAGGATTCATAAAGACACAGACAACACGGAGATAGCATAAGCCTTCTTAGGAAAGTAGACTATAAAGTAAACAGCTGGTTGGTCGTCACTGATATGACTTTTATGAATGTTCTGTAAACGGCAGACATTTAAGTACATATATATAATAAGCATGAAAAGCTGGAGCTTCGTGGCGTGATGTTCGTGAAAATACCGTTAAAGGAGACCACACGAAGCAAGCTCACATTTCCTGATAAGATAACGGGTGTAGGCTTAAAGTTCATCTTCAGATGTAACCTTTAATACAAAAATCCTGTGATATAAAAATACCGGAAGATAAATATTAAAATGTAACTCAGTTCTTATTTCTCTAAGTGCTAACTTGACAGTCTAAAGTCACTTACAAAGTGATCATGTGTAAAGAGCTCTGCCTGCTGTCTTCTTCATGCTTATTTCTTGATTGTCTTCTTCTTCGACAGTAATGCGACGAACTGATATCAGGTGATCAGGTTTCTTGCTTTTATCTTCTTTAAACAGTTCTACATTCCTACAAACTACAGCTCTGTACTCATCTATTGAGCCGATCGCAGTAGCGCTGGGATTATGGGTTCGAGTCCTACTTGAGGCATGGATATTTGTGTAGGTTTGTTCTGTGTTTCTGCTGCCCTGTGTGCAGGTAGCGGCCTTGCGACGGGCTGATCCCTCGTCCAAGGGGTCCTACCCAACAAAGAGCTGTTGAGCCCTAGATACATACATACATCTATTGCACTCGTCCACGAATTATGGTAATAATTAAGATAATGCACATTCTGAATAAGGCCTTTAATTAGCTGAATGACGACAATGACAGAGAACTTGGGGTCTATGTCGTTTATGGTCCTGGATCTGTCGCATAGTGGGAAGGCGGTTTCGAATCCTGCTGAGAAAAAAGGTATAATATTTTCATTGGCATCTGTGCTGTGTTATCATGTGTACTCACAGACTTTGTGCTCGATGCACCAACAGGCAAAGGTCTGCAGGATGTAGGTCATGGTTTCGGAACTTGCCTCAACAGAACAATGAAGAGAAATACCTGAGGTTTCTGTCTTTGTTAAGTCTCAGATTCGTACAGCCATGTCTGTCGAAAGCTCTCTGTTCTCACATGTACTGCAATGCATTCCGCTTCGCTGAAACGCGCGGCCTCTATATGTAGGAACAGAGAGTAAGCTCAGGAAGCAACCAAAGATGATGCTTGTTTGTTGCTGGTTGCTCGCTTGGTTTATTCTTGACCCTGAAGACGGACTTAGTGCGTTCCACCGAAACACCGATCAAATTTTATCAGATTATCAGATGTTACATTCCGGAAGATGATACCGTTTACTGCCTAGGTCCTTCTTAACCATTTCCCCTCCATAATTCTTACAGACGTATGGTGGAGTGAATGTATAGATCCACGCATTTTTGACCTCGGCACTATTTGGATGTGAACGGTCAGTTCCATGCCCCGGTCGTTTTATCCACGGGAGGAAAGTTCCAAATACTCATTGAATATGAGGCTGGATGGACCCCAGAGCCGGTCTGGATGAGGTGGAAAGGAGAATATCTTGTCCCCGCCGGAATTCAAATTTCGACCCCTCGGCCGTTCAACCCCGTAGTCAGCGGCTATACCGACTGCGGTATTCCAGATCCTTCAATAGGCGCAAGAATTCAAAAGACGGAAGAATGTAGTTTATAGCACTAGTGTGAAGACAGACATGCGAACTAGAAACGGATGTGACCTGGACTGGCACAGCGGACGTTAGAGATCACAAGGGCATAACTGGGGTCGGTCATGAAACTGACGAAAAATAACTAGAACTAACTAAAACGAACCATAATCAAGAGTAAGTTATAACAAAGGCAGAATCTAATGCATTCTTTTTTAATTCGCATGGTGGGGGTGGAGTACATCTGGGTCCACTCGGCACGGTGGCCACTGATTGGCCTATTGTACCTGCCCCGGGTGAGTATGATGATGAAGAATTTGGTGGAATGAAGATTGGCAGGGGAAACCGAAGTACTCGGAGAAAACCTGCCCCAGCGCCAATTTGTCCTCCACGAATCCCACTTGACCAGCCCCGGGCTCGAACCCGGGCCGCCCCGGTGTGAAGCCAGAGACTAAATCTAATGCATAATCACAAGATTAATGTTGCTGTGAAGTGTGAGACAGTGGAGGAGTGCATTCCTTTGTTGCTTCTGCAGGAACATTGGACTTACCCGCCATTTGGAGCGGAGCAGGATGAACAAGGAAACATTTACGGAAGAGGGGCCCAGGACACGAAAGGCGCAGGCATCCAGTATTTGGAAACCGTTCGAAGGTTGAAAGCTGATGGAATTCGTGTACGAAGGACTATTCACATTTCTTACATGCCCGGTGAGGACTGCACACCATGTCTATTTACTATGAACTGCAATAGTCTAGGAAGTCAGACGAATGTAAGCAGATGTCTCTTCTTATTTGCGCCTATAGTCCATGATGAATTTTTGCCCCTTGCACGATTGCTCTCCACTGGTCCTGATCTTCTGACTTCCGTCTCCAGTTTCTACGGCCCATTGTCTTCAAATCTTCTGCAACTGAATCCAACGACCTGACAACAGGTTTGCCTACTTGTCGAATACCCTGTTGAAGTGCCCCACCTCTATATAGAGACAAGCGCATTCTAAGCTTGTATTCGTAAATCCTTGGGTAGTCAGCCCATGCCCAAACCCCAACATGGAGGACCAGGATGGATCATCATCTGCGATCTATCTGCCATGGGAGATCTACCAGAAGCTACTCTACCGCCTGCATAGTTCTCAGGATCATGTGACTACGCAACCCTCACAACTGTGACAAAACATGCCTACCTGCGGGGGGAAGCAGCTATTTTAATCTGGGTAATATCCAAGCTGAAATTTTTGCAGACTATCGTGATGATGATGATGATGATGATGAGCAGCAGCAGCAGTAGTACTAGTAATTTTAGTGGTAGTAGTAGCAGTAGCAGCAATAGTTTGTGGTTGTGGTAGTAGTAGCAGCAGTAGTTGTAGTGGTAGTTGTTTCTGTTGTGGTGGTGGTCGTCGTGGTCGTAGTAGCAGTAGTAGTAGTAGTTTGTTGTGATGGTAGTAGTAGTAACAGTAGCCGTAGATTTTATGGTGGCAGTAGTAGCTGAGTGTTGTGGTGGTGGTGGTAGTAGCAGTAGTAGTAGTAGTAACGGAAGTAGTTGTAGTGGTAGTCGTTTTTTGCTATTGTGGTGGTCGTAGTAGTAGTAGCAGCAGTAGTGGTAGTACTAGTTGTAGAATAGCAGCAGCAGTTGCGGTAGCAGCAGTAGTAGCAATAGTTGTAGTAGTAGTTTGTTGTGGTGGTAGTAGTAGTAGCGGCAGTAGTAGTAGTAGTAGTAGTAGTAGTAGTAGCAGACCACGAAGCAGCACTTATGTAACTACAGATTTTCTAGTTGTCAGTAATATTAATAACATCATCATTATCATCACACATAGTCAAAATATTTTATTAGTACGTAACCAGTAGTGAGCGTTCCAGTTTCATAAGCAGACTACAAACTGTGTTAGTAACTTAACCCTTCTAGAACAGTAGTTACTATTCTTGCCACTTACAGTAATACTAACAAAGTCTGTGTTGTACATATAGAAGGTATTTTCGCCTATGTTTCATGTGATTCTGAGAATGAACAGTGATCATTTCTTTAAACTCTTTTCAAGAGTTAAAAGTGGTTTTATATGATACAAAACTCCTGTACATTGAACTGTATAAAGTAGTATGAATCTGAATATAGGGGTGTTCTTACTGTTGTTTATCTTCTATTACACACTTTATAAGGGGGGCACGCAGTAGCATAGTTGGTTGAGGCTCTATGCTACAAGCCGGAAAGTCGCGGGATCGAATCCAGATTAGGTGGATTTTTCAATTTACCTAGTACTTCTAGACGCACTATGGCCTTAGGGTCGACTCAACCTCTAACAGACATGAGTACCACGAACCTCCTGGTGGTAAAGGGCGGCCGGCGCGTAAGGCTGACAACCTCACCGCCATCTGTGAGCCGATTGGCCAGAAAATGTGGGTGCCTCAACATCTCACAAATCCATGTGCCTCCACGGCCTATTTCAAGGAAACCTTTACATTTTTTTCTTACTTTTACTTACCAACCTTACAAGAAGTAAGCTTATAATGCAAACACGAGGAAACAAACAGATATGCGGATATTCTAATGCAGTAGAGCAGAGTGGTGACAAAAATTTGTTGGTTTTACAGACGAGGAGATCGGAGGGGAGGATGGAATGAAGAAATTTGTTCTCTCTCAAAAGTTCCGAGACCTGAATATCGGCTTCGCTTTCGATGAAGGTTTGGCGCATCCCGAGAACGTCATCCAGGTCATATACGGAGAACGCAGTGTCTGGCGTGAGTCTCAATGGAATGTACGCCAGCGTAAGGGAATTATAGCAAGATTGGAGACGGTGTACTCCATAACGTAGCACTCAGAATTCTCAAAGATATTCTTTGCAGTTTGTTAAACTTATTTACGTCCGTTTCATTCTTTATGGTCTTGAGTAAAACTGACTTCATTATGGGTAAATATGAATGAAAATCGGTGTTATCAGAAAACTATAGTGCTAGCTTCTCGTATCTGTCCAATGATTTAGTGTCGATACTATGCTACAGACAAAGGCCGCGCCATAGCTCAAGCGGTTAGTCGCTGGCTCCCCACGGCGGCGGCCCGGGTTCGATCCCGGTTCTGGTCTAGTGGGATTTGTGGTGGACAAAGTGGCGCTGGGGCAGGTTTTAGCCGAGTACTTCGGTTTCCCTTGCCAATCTTCATTCCACCAATTGCTCCACAATCACCCTCACCTATCATCTGGGGTTGGTACAATAGGCCAGAACTGGCCGCAGTACAAGGGACTCAGTCCCATCCCACTAGCAATAAAAAAAAACGCTACAGACAGACAAGTAAATGGTCAAGCATGGCCTCCGCAAAAGGCGTTCCAGTTCTGCTTTATTAAGAATGCTTGAAAAGTGAACAGTATATGTTGTTTAATTGCCTGTCACGGTAGTCGAGCGGTCTAAAGTATGTACTGTTTTTGCTCGCTTGGAAACCGGGATCGTGGGTTCGAATCCCACTCAGGGCATGGATGTTAATTTGTTTGTGTGCGTTCTTCTGTGTTTTCGTACAGGTAGAGGCCTTGCGATGAGCTGATCACCCGCCCAAGGAGTCCTACCGTATGTCTAAGATCTAGAAAAACCGAAGTGAACGGAGAAGTTCATGGAGGTAGGCCTAGGCCCACGGGGGCTGTAGTACCAAGGGGAAAAAATATGTTGTTTTATTACACCATTACCAAGGCAAATATGTAGCTTGGATATGTTTTTCGAATACACAAAAATCTACGTTCCAATTTACCACTATGTTGCATTTATTGCTCATCCAGTTGTTAAAATTAATCGAACGTGAGTTTTATTTATAAAGAGGTAAAGCTATCCCTGTCACAGGCCGTGGAGGCCCATAGGGTTGTGAGACGTCGAGGCTCTCACGTTTTGCAGACAATCGACTCACAGATGGCGGTCAGATTCTCAGCCTTACGCGCCGGCCACCCTTTACCCCAGGAAGATTCCTGGTGTTCATTTCTGTTAGACGTTGAGCCGACTCCTGGGTCATAGTGCGGCGGAAGAATTAGATCAATCTAAAAATCCAATGACTTCTCGGGAATTGAACCAGCGACCTTCTGGCTTGTAGCATAATACCTCAACCAACTACGCTACCGCGTGACCCCGTTTTTAAAATAAAAACAACAAAAAACTCAAGTGTCAGATTTTCCGCAGACAAGCTAAAGATATTGCTACTGAGACATCATAATGGCGGATATGTGAACATTGTTGCCAAATCACACAGCTGATAAATCCAGTGTTAGCCTTGCGACATTGAAGTTCAATTAGAAAATCTGGTAACACTGCAACCTCTACCTGTTTCTATAATACACGAGGATAGTACTGAGTGTATCTTCTCTACAGAGATCACCTTCCACTGCTATGGAAAAACGGGATCCCTAGCGACGCCACTGAATGACACTGCCGGGCAGAAGGTTCGCGTTATCCTGGACAGGGCAATGGAATTCCGACAGGCGCAGAAAGAGAAGCTCGAATCCGATCCAAGCCTCAGAGCCGGAGATGTGACTTCACTCAATCTAACCATGATGGAGGTAAACAAAACTCAATGCTTCTTAGCTGTAAATACATTTCTATTTATTGTTTCCAAGTTGACGGACACTTGTAGTGGGAAACACGACATCCACTTGAAAAGTCGAATATTCATTAATACAGACATTATTTCAGTCGCACCTTACGAGTATTTCACCGTATTTAACATCATCCAGTATATCTGAAACGCTTCTTTGGACAGTATGTCTAAGGGGGAGAAACTAATGGATCTTTTACAGGTTATTTGCTCTCTAAATGTTGTGGGTATCAGAGTTGGAAAAGGTACAAAGTAATTAAACATGAAGTAAACATAAAAAATGCCATGTAAATTAAAGTAGTACAATGATTTCCGTGTAACACATACAGACTGAGGGTGTTCTTGCACACTCTACAGACACCCAATATGAGCCCCACAAGTCACATGACAGGCGTCGATTCGATACTCCAGTGTTAAAGTAGTACAATGATTTTCGTGTAACACATACAGACTGAGGGTGTTCTTGCACACTCTACAGACACCCAATATGAGCCCCATAAGTCACATGACAGGCGTCGATTCGATACTCCAGTGTTAAAGTAGTACAATGATTTCCGTGTAACACATACAGACTGAGGGAGTGTTCTTACACACCCTACAGACACCCAATATGAGCCCCATAAGTCACATGACAGGCGTCGATTCGATATTCCAGTGTTTCCCAGACTTTCACCAGCATGTCTTTATTAACTGAGTACATTGTCAAACGATGCAACGCTTATGGAACAGAATACCTGCTGTAGATGCACCCATTAGTTTCACACTCCTCACATCTGGAGCGAATCGGCTTTCGTTGCTGTGGGTCCTTCCGGTAATACGGAACTCCCACTGCATGCTTACTTGAATTCATAGTCGCGTACTGAATGACAGACTGCTATGTCCTTTTTAGACGCCATTTTCGCAACATGTGCGCCTCTAGTGGACGGGAAGAGAATCACGTTTCTGGCTTGTATTGAAAAGAATTTGTAGGACTGGTTACTTGTCGGTATAAGTGGGGTCACTGTAAAAATAATGATTATATTAAGATTGTAAAAATTCGTAATCCGTTCCAATTATTCCGTATTTCATTTCTGAAATATCTAAATCTGTGTTTCATAGAGCTTGGTATAGCTGAAGGGATGTTTTGCTTATTAAAACTGCATGCCTCACACGTGATCTTTTTGAAGAATGAAGTCCATGTAAATTATATTTAAAATTCAGTTAGTACCTCACAGATTCCTTCAACATCATGAATTTAATTAGGTATACTCGTATTATTCTGAATTCTGTTACTTCAGTTCAACATATTTGATTCTTTTATAATCACTGTGTTTCTAATTTGATCCTTTTATGTGTATCCTCGCCACGTTTCTAAGAATACTCTATAGCCTTAAATTACTCTACAAATATACTCGTATGTTCGTACGTGTGAGCACACTACATGCTTATGTGTGTTTGTGTGTACGTGTAACTTGTATCCTGCTGGAATGCCCTTTTGCTAGGGACAGTTTTACTGTTCTACGAACTCTGTAAACACAGGGAGGTGCCAGTTCCTTGGGTAACGTTCCTGAACAGCTGTCCGTCACCTTCGACATCCGCCTGGCCGTGACGGAGGACCACGAGAAAATGCTAGCAAAGCTACAGTCATGGTGCGAGGAAGTTGGCCCAGAGACGTACTATACATTCAGGCAGAAGGATCCGCATTTTCAACCAACCCGCATAGATAACAGCAATCCTTGGTGGCTCGTTTTCAAAGCAGAATGCAATAATTCGTGAGTTCTTAACATAGAAATTGAAAAAAAGAAATGGTAATTAACAGTATTTCTTCTACGGGGTCAAGTCAGAAAGTAACCGTAGAATTATGTGTGCTGCGATTGGTCCACTTCCGAACAAACAAGCAACCGTAAGCACGGAATTTCCCTGTCGTTGTAGTCACTTATTTAACCTTCAATATTCATTTCCCTTACCCCACTAGTGGCATGAATATGGCCGCTCCCTTTACCATATTCTCCACATTCTACCTGTCGGTAGTGAATCGTTTTATTTGGGTCAAAGGGCAAGAAATATGGAAATTCATCGAAGACTATCAAAACAGAAGGATAACAGTGTTTTGTCCTTCAATATGGATGGATGCCCTGAACATTCTTCTTCAGTAACACTTGTCCGGTAACTTCTGAGCATGTTAAACCATTCTCATGTATTTCTGCAACAGAATATTCTTATGTAACTCCATGCAGTAGTGTGCACCTTGAGAAGCCAATAGTCCTTCAGGTAGAGAGAAAAGTCCCCTAAATTTATGGGACCCGAAGGGTCATAATCCGCCATTGACCCATATTCTGAGCAGAATGAATCCACTGATATATTGGGTTTTTGGACTTTATCCCTCGTCCTGGTTTTTAAGATAACAAATAAAAACACGACGTTTCGGAAACTGAATCTGTTCCCGTCCTCAGGTGAAGGAAAACACCTATTCAGTTGGGTCCGTTAGAAAGAGCTAGCCTCAATCACTGGATTGGTCCAGTGCTCTTTCTAACGGACCCAACTGAATAGGTGTTTTCCTTCACCTGAGGACGGGAACAGATTCAGTTTCCGAAACGTCGTGTTTTTATTTGTTATCTTAAAAACCAGGACGATGGATAAAGTCCAAGAACCCAATATATCAGTGTGTTATACACCACCGTCAGAATCCTATAGTAACTACTTAGAATGAATCTAGTGCACACTCATATGCCTTGTTATCTCTAAGACAATTTTAATGTTACCCATCCGGTTACGCCTCTCTTCCTTTCAAGTTTCCCTACCAAATTTGTGCACATTTCTAGCTCTCTCATAAGTGCTACATTCTCCGTTTATTTTCTCTCCTTGAACTGCAGAATGATTAAATATATGCAGAATATCACAATTTCAACAGATCAGCAATCTCCTCAGTACGTTGTTTTTAAAGGTGTTTTTACATCTCAGATTCTATTTGCTTAATGGTAAAATAGAGCCGGCATGTTAACTAGGTTTTTGACAGGACGACCTTGGATCTCAGGTTCGATTCCTGGTGAGAATAAGAGATTTATCTCCTGTCCTCTGGGCCAAAGCCGGCTCTGGGATCCACCAAGCCTACAGTCGGGGATGAATTTTATCTTCTGGGATTAAGAGTTGTGTAGTCAGTTTATAGTCAACCGACGTTGCGGAGGAACATGTCCCCATTTTCAGGGTTGGAGATAAGCCCGCATAAAGCAGGAAGCAGGCTTCTTTCTTGCTTGGGTCATTCGTTGGTTAACTTCCACCGGACTACATGGAATTACATCCCAGAAGATAGAGCTTTGCACAACCACCGCTGTGAGAACTTCAAATCGTGCATACTCTCGGTGGGTTTATTTCCCCGGCAGTAAAGCGGCCTGAAAGTGAAGCTGACCACTCACTTCCATTTAATGCTGAAGTAAAGAATGCGTGGATCTATACCTACACTCTCCCACACGTCTTTACGAAGTAGCGCTTAATTAGGGCAGTAACGTCATATTTTTCCGTGGTTAAGAGTGCGCTGGCGAATGTGTTGCAGGGGACTGAATATACAACCAATCATAAACCCTCCTGCTGGGGATAGTCGGCACCTGCGAATGGTGAGTCTTTCCAATCAAGAGTAAGTAAAAAAGTAAAGGCATTCCTGTAACAGGCCGTGGAGGCCCATAGGGTTGTAAGATGTTGAGGTTCCCACATTTTCTAGACAATCGGCTCATAGAATGCGGTAAGGTTGTCAGACTTGCGCGCCGGCCGCCTTTTACCCCCAAGAGCTTTCCAAGAATATTCCTGGTACTCATTTCTGTTAGAGGCTGAGTCGACCCCCAAGGCCATAGTGCGTCTGGAAAGATTAGATAAATTGAAAAAAGCCAATGACCTCATCTGGATTCGATCCTGCAACCTTCCAGCTTCTAGCATAGTGCCTCAACCAACTACGCTACCGCGTGCCCCACCTTCCACTCAAGAACTTGAGGCAAATTTAGAGATTCATTCCAATGTAAAGAAAATTGTCGAGGTTCCAAAACATCATCGTTAGAAAGTCGGGTTGAACTGGAAATACAAATACGAGTACTAGTAATACTGTTTGTGCATATTCTTAATTCAAGAATTTCAATGCACCAATATTTTCTTAATTCGATGTACTTGGTTCACGGTGACTGAGAGCGTATTAATTTTATTCTCCTTCTTATAAGTTTGTAGTTTATTTAACGACGTTATCAATAACGAATTTAACGTCGAAAGATTGAATGAATGTTATAACTAATTGAAAAGAACGTAGAAGAAAGGGTTCGTCGTGTAATTTGAAACACAATTCCCTTTTTCTGTATGAAGGGACTGAGGAAAACCACTCAGTAAAGACAGTCGGCTTCGACTCTCGACTACCAGTTCGAGAATCGAAGCTAACACTTATGAAATAGAAGTAAGCAGCGTTACCGCTTGAGCCTTTAGACCAACTGGAACATTGCTCTAGCGTGAACAAACTTTACTTTTTGTAGACCGACCACAAGGAACACGAACTTCTTGATTTATTTAGGAAAGAATGGAGGAGACGAGGAATGCGTATAGGATATTGGTGGGAAAGACAGAAGGAAAGAGACCACTGTGAAGACCAAGGCGTAGGTGAGTGGAAAATATTAAAATGGATCTCAGAGAAATAGGATGGGATGGTATTGATTGGATTGATCAGGCTCAGGATAGGGACCAGTGGAGGGCTCTTGTGAACACGATAATGAACCTTCAGGTTCCATAAAATGCTGGGAAATTCTTGAGTAGCTGCAGAATTAGCGGCTACTCAAGAAGGGCTCAACTCCATGAGTAAGTAAGTAAGTAAGTAAGTATGAGATAAAAATCAATTCTGCTATATTTGGGAAAACATGAATCCTATACGTAAAAAAGTGAGCATACTTTCCTAACAAAAACTTGAACGAAACACACATTAAGCGAACCTGAAATGTGGTGGGACGAATAACTGTATCACCTTAGTTTTGTGTTTCAAAGTGTTTCAAATGAAGGAGTCGTGTAGCAGTTTCATTGTCCTCAGGTTGGTGTGCCCAGCCTGGGCTTCGCTCCGATGTGCAACACTCCCGTGCGCATGCATGATCACAACGAGTTCCTCAACGAGAAAGTGTTCCTGCGTGGTATTCGCATCTACTGCCGTCTGCTTACGGCCATGGCCAACTTGGCGCCCTCGTACTGATTTCGGCAACATCCTTCAATACTGTTTGAAGTGGGCAAGTTGCTATTAATCAGTAGCTGAGGGCTGCGGTTTGGGTTAGTTTCTTTTTCGGTGGAGAATGGGACTTCACTGGCCAGGATCTTCCTTCCAGGACAGCAGACGTAATGGACTTGCTGTTTCTTCTTTCCTTGCGTGTTGCATCCTGCTGTGCGTCATGTACACTGAGTATTTTTACGTCCGTCGACACAACAATTTCTTATAAACATACTCAAATATAGATTATTAACATTAAAATCTGAAAACGTTAAAAACACGATATGTTTCGACCCTTATTGAATCATCATCAGGTGTATTGTTTGTGATTAGGTCCTGAACTTATTTTAATACGAACCCATATTTTGAATACGACTATATAATATATAATATACGTATTATGCTTGGTAACAAAACTCTTGGTATTATATACTTTTTAGTTCAATTATATTGGTATATATTAATATATATCTAGTTGTATCTATTAGTTATTTCGCTGGTATATTGGTCGCTCTGGTCTGGTTCCTTCCTAGATGGGTATGATGCTATGAACTTTGTATGCATTATCTTCCCTTTAATCGGGTGGCAAGTTGGGTGTAGTGGAACTGCCCTCGAGATGTTATCATATGGTACATGGAAAATTCCCGAGCTCTCTTATAGCTGGTCGCTTGGACTCTGTCGGGGTCGTTGTGTGTCTGGTACTGTTTCTTCTTCATCCGTGACTTGCCATTTACAATAATATAAAAAATATGTATTAAATTGATATATTTTAATCGCAGTAGACCTACTCTTTGTTTTAGTGTGTGTTGACATGCGATTTTCTATCTGCTGTCTTTTTTAAACTAGCCCATCGACTTCATTATTTGTTGAAGAAACTTACTGCAAAGTTGTTAGCACTGCATGGATCCACATAGTCTTCTTTGGGTTTCACTGATTATCCGCTATATTAATGAAACAAATAATAGTTAAGGGAATTTCAAACCTTACATAATTCACGGAAAGAAGCACAACGCACTACGTCATCCTGAGCGACTCTACTGTTATGAAACGCCAAACAGAGTCCTGCGGACGTCCTACCAACACACATACTTCAATAATCTGTAACCAAATTGTGTGTATACTTTCAGTTTTCTGTTATAGTCATTTATTTCATTAATTTGAAGTGGCCATCAATATCACAAACCCAGAACAATACCACTTGTTGGTACACGTAATCACTTTGTACAGACCCGATCAGTCAATGGGGCCAAAACATCTGTAAAATTAATACCGTGAAAAGCATAGGTATTAATAGCCTGTAGCACAAATTTCTACTAAATAATATTCAAATATTCTCTTTTTCTCTCACAGAAAGCGTTGCGTTTGCAGTACCCATATCGATAAGTTAAAGGTGTACAGGGAAATACGCGCCGTTCAATGCAAGAATCGTGCCAGTACCGCACTTAACATTGTATGAGCGAAATATAGAGTATTTCAATGCACAAAGCTGCTGATACATGTAATCCAACTCTGCTTTAAAGGGTTAAAGTTGCGAATCGTAGAACGAACAGCTTGTTATGCAATATATAAAAGTTTGTAAAGGAGCAAAGAGCTATGTCTTCCGGGATATAACACAGTGTAAGTCAAACAACGTTTCGGAGAAATATATCGGCTCCATTTTCAGGGTCGAAAAATAAGCCAAACAAGAAATTAGCAAGAAACAGGCAGGAAGGAGAGAACTCCTCATAACCGCCGCTATGAGATCCTCGGATGTAACATTAATAAGGAGCAAATGGTGCGACTCTGCCTGTAATCAGGACTATAGAAACACTTGATTGGAATCCTCTGCGGAGAAATCGGTGAAATTCTTTTAATTTTGGAACTAACTCCACGAAACAAAATCCTTCTTGAGAAAGTGATAAGCTGACATCAGTCCATCTGGTTAAGAGTTTCCACTCGTTTTCCAGAAGTAAAGCATTCATCTGCGCATTCACGACGTGCCGCCACTGGAACGTATCCTGAGTCAGAAGAATCCAGTCCGTACTCTCATATCCCACTTGAAGGCCTATTTTAAATATTTCATCCAGTATGGTTATGCCCAGGAATTGCAAGTGTATTTTCTCTTCATATTCTGTCCAAAATTTTGTGCTATATAATCTGTCCAGTTGTTTTTAGTCGAACAAGTGTGAGACAGAAGTAAACGTGCAATGTTATTATCGGTTATGATGTAACATCGCTGCAATTCTGAACATTTTTTTTTCTCTCTCCAACTTTAGTTCTGAATAATGCCGCTGCCAGGATGTGTCGCACGGTTCGAACAACAAGGCCAACAAGAATTATCGTTAACACACGCAAGTACACAGATATTGCGTCACACAATGGGCGGCTCAGAGGATGTGAAGTGGCTCGGATCAGAAGTGACTGTAGCCCTAATATTTGGACTAATTGCGTGTCTGTACACTGCCTATCGTTACATAACTGGGAATAATGATTATTTCACCAAACGTAACGTGCCATATATCAAACCGACCTTCTTTTTCGGCAGTGTCAAGTCTCTTGTTTTGAGGAGAACGTCGCTGTGTGACCATGTGATTGCGGTGTATAACCAGCTAGACGGACATAAGATTGCGGGTATGTTTGATTTCTTGCGACCGTCGTATGTGGTGCGGGACCCCGAACTGATCAAGTACATCACAGTCAAGGATTTTGATCATTTTGTTGATGTGCCCATCATTATACCAGAAGATGCTGAACCCATACTCACAAAAGGCCTGCAAAGCCTTAAAGGTAATGTACTACATCATTTTAACTGCTGTGAGTTGTCGTTCTTGGATATATTTTTTCCGAAGTTTTGCATAGCATCGACTGTATTAAAGTTCGACCTTAATTTTGACATTGTAAAAGATAAACAGACCTCACGAAACACTAGAAAGTTGGTGGCGCAATTCTCCCGTCACGAAGTCGATCTGCCACCGGTCACACGCCGAGTCTTAAGCCGGGTCCAGACTTGTTGCGTATCCCCGTATCATCCTTCCGTTGCAAGATGTTTATACGGTGATACGCAACGGGCTGTTCGCTCGCTTGGCGGTCTTTTCCCGTCGCATCAAAGGGACGACACGCGTTGCAGTGGTGCCAGTCTGGATGTGCAGGCGGCTGCATCCCGCTCTGCTTATTAGCTCCGCACAAAAGACAGTTGGAGGGTAGTCATCACCAGTGTGCCTTCTTGTATTTTTGATTCTCTGTTTAAACTCTGAATGGAGTGGAGTAAGGAGAGCATTATGCATTTAATTGACGAATGTAAGAAGAGGGACGTGATTTGGAATCCCCGAAACACAGAACATTACAATCTGACGGATGCATCCTTGTGAAATGTTTGTACATCCCACTGAATGACTGAAAATTTAAGTCCGCCAAAAGATTGGACCCATTGTATACTTCCCTACTGGCATAGATCGGTGATATCCACAAACGTCGTGATTTCTTTCTTCTTCCCTTTATAGCACAGTGAAGACAGACGTACGCGGAAGCTGCTACCTTCAGGTTAGGTGTAGTCACTGCTGACTGAAATCTGGCTCGAAACTGAGATTGAGCTCCTCATTTCTTCGTTGCCTTCTTGGAAGGAGAAATTTTGTCGCGTTGCATCGGTTGATACGCAACGGAGATACGCAACAAGTCTGGACGCAAAATTTTGTAGCGTTGCATCAGATGATTAGCAGCGGAGATACGCAACAAGTCTGGACCCGGCTTTAGCATCCAAATCACGTGACGATATATCATTAGTCACAAGTGAACTAAACCATACGAAACTTTTCACATCCTCTGCCTTGCGAAGCCATACCGAACCCAGTAGCAGTGTAGTAGTGATGTCACACAAGAAACTAGAGCGGTCTATAGTCCCACGTGTTCTAGAATCAAGAAAAGCCCAATCAAGAGTGTCGTCCCCAGATGAAAAATCTCATTCTCCCCCAGATAATACATATATATAACCCAAAAAAAAAGTAAAGCTGTCCCTGTAACAGGCAGTGAAGGCCCATAGGTTTGTGAGACTTCGAGGCTTCCACATTTTCTCTTGACAGTCGGCTCACAGATGGCGGTAAGGTTGTCAGCCTTACACTCCGGCTGCCCTTTACCCTCAGGAAGATTCCTGGTACTCATTTCTGTTAGAGGCTGAGTCGACCCCAGGGATACATGTATAGCCCGCAAGCGAACTATATCGCCCGAGCGATCGCCGCTTGTCGGTGAAGTTAGTGCCAAATTTAGCGGATAGAGGCTGTGCCGTTGTCAGCGCAACGAATCACCACGGCCGTTAGTTTAGGTTTTCTAGATCGGAGCCGCTATTTCCTTGAAATAGATCCTCAGTTATCCTCAGGAGGCCGAGTGGACCCCGTTCCAGATCCACTGCTTCTCAGAAAATCTGGTAACGCCGGCAATCAGACCCGGGACCTTTGGATCTGTAGCCAGAAATTCTGACCACTAGACCACAGAGGTCGTACATGTATATATATAAAGTGTATTAAAACTTAGTCGTAATTAATAGCAAGAAGCTTCTAAACTCTAAGACGATAACCGATGAGGGGCTTCATAAGTTGTACTTCTTGTCAAATATAATTAGAATGATCAAGTCAAGGAGAATTAGATGGGCAGGGCATGAGGGAGAGGAGGAATGCATGCAGAGTTTTGGTGGGAAAGTCAAGAAGAAAGAGACCACTAGTAAGATTCAGACGTAGGTGTGAGGATAATATAACAATTTATTTTAGACAAATAGGATGAGGTGGCATGGATTGGACTGACATGGCTCAGGATAGTGGCTAGTGGCAGGCTCTTGTGAACATGGTAATGAACCTTCGGATTCCACAAAATGTTGGCATATTCTTGAGCAGCTGGTGGCTTCCCCAGAATGACTCAGTTGAATGGCGTTAGTTATGATGGCATCTGTCATTGATGTTGAAAATATTAAAATTTTAGTTTAAATTGCTGCATAAACGGTTTACGTTACTGCCAGTTAATGGTCACCATATAAACAAAACATCAGCAGATGTTAAGTTTTTTTAAATAGAAGAAAGAAGTTTGTATTATGTGCTGCCCCTAAAATTATTCCACCCAGGCGGCCGTTTGGTTCACTTTCAGTGTCTTGCCTGTCCACACTAGAACTTCAACAGTGGCCTGAGTGGTGTGATTAGGTTTGGTTAATTTAATCCAATTTAGTACAGGTTCATTTCGCAAGAAGATAATTTAAATTTCCTTACTTCTGTAAAGTAATGACTTGTATCTTGGCCCTTTATGCAATAAAATTATTAAACAAATTAAAGACGTTAACCAATTCTGTGCCATTCCTGGAACAGCCCCGTTGATGTGATGTTTCCTTGTGTCCATGAGGAAGCGTTTTATCTTGCGCTTTGCATACGTCACGTTAAGCCCCGCCCCTGATTAACATGCACATGGTGCGTAAGCCCTGAACGCTAGGCTACTCCAATAACCACTTGTAGCCTCAGGCTCGATTCAAACCTTGGCCACTAATCTTAGTAAATAATTAAAAAAAAAAAACTATAATTTTGCCTGTGGTTCTGTATGGGTGTGAAACTTGATCTCTGACATTAATGGAGGACGGACTGAGAGTGAGAAGAGGGTGCTGTGGAGAATATTTGGACCGAAGAGAGAGATGAAGTGACAGGAGGTTGGAGAAAACTGCATAATGAGGAGCTTCATAACTTGTACTCTTCTCCAAGTATAATTAGAATGATCAAGTCAAGGAGGATGAGGTGGGAAGGTTATGTAGCACGAATGGGGGAGACGAGGAATGCGTATGGGATATTGATTGGAAAACCAGAAGGAAAGAGACCACAGGGAAGACGAAGATGTAGGTGGGTGGACAATATTAATTAAAATGGATCTTAGAGAGATAGGATGGGGTGATGTGGATTGGATTGATCTGGCTCAGGATAGGGACCAGCGGAGGTCTCTTAACACGGTAATGAACTTTAGGATTCTGAGAAATGGCAGGGAGATTCTTGACTAGCTGAGCGACAGTTGGGTAAATAACGACCTCCCGCCGTATCGCGTCTTCCAGGGCGTTAATTGTTCGCGGCTTTTTGCTGTATACACGGCCCTTCAGTAAACCCCACAAGAAGAAATCAAGTGGCGTCAGGTCTGGTGATCTTGGCGGCCACAGGTTTTTCGAAATGATTCGGTCACCGAAATAACTTTCAACTTCCCTCATGCTTGCATTAGATGTGTGGCACGTTGCGACATCTTTTTGAACTAAATCTTCCATTAATTCGTCATCTGTTAACTGACTCACAAATTCACTGAATATGTCCCCGTATATCTCCGTGGTAACAATTTGATCGAAGAATATGGGACCGATAATTCGTCTACGGGACAAGGCACACCACACCTCGATTTTATCCGAATGTAAAGGCTGCATATTAATTTCATACCTACATGGTAGGTATCCTTTCCTTTAGCTTGAAACTAGACAGCAAAATTTCACACACTCTATATGTAGATAATGCACAATGTCTCAAGAAAATATTCACATGATAATGTCATCTAGTGTCAGCTGCAAGTAAAGTAAAGGTAAAGCTAATAAGCTATCCCTGTAACAGGCCGTGAAGGCCTATAACGTTGTGAGATGTTGAGGGTCCCACATTATCTAGACAGTCGGCTCAAAGATGGCGGTAAGGTTGTCAGCCTTACGTGCCGGCCGCCCTTTACCCTCCAGGAATATTATTTAATTAATTCCTGGTACTCATTTCTGTTAGAGGCTGAGTTGCTCTGAGAGCCATAGTACGGCTGGAAGGATTAGGTCAATTGAAAAAATCCAGTGACCTCATCGGGACTTGAACCCGCTACCTTCCGGCTTGTAGCATAGCCCCTCAACATATTACGTTACCGTGTGTCAACTTCCACATGTATTTTCTCCTCAAAAGAAATGTTGCATGAAATTTACCCACAATCAGCAGAAGGCAGCTGTTTCCCTTATGATGAAAACTGTGTTGTTGCATAAGGTTCAGATCTTCAGTTCATTTTATTTTTGTCTACAGGTCAAAAGTGGAAGGACATGAGAAGTACACTAAGTCCAGCTTTCACATCCAGCAAGATGAAGATTTTGTTCACTGTGGTGTCAGAAACTGGCCAGCAGTTGACAACACACTTGGAGAACTGTTACAGACAACAACAAGCTACAGCTAAACATGAATCAGTTAGTTGATATTTGTATGTTATATGCAACTCCATCATTAGGATTTACAAAGCATGCTTTCATGGTATCCTGTACCACTCACAACATTCTACGTGCTAAGTTAAAGTCAAACAGTGGTAATCACTCACTGACTCTCCATGAAGCAGAATCTTTCTTCTGCTTCACTCAGCTGTTCAAGGAATCCTCTCTATGAGATTTGAGGTTCTCACAGTGGTCAGTATCAAGAGTATATTCTGGGATGACACTCTATAATTCGGTAAATAAATATAAAATTCTTGTCATAACCTACTTCCTCCATCTTTTGAGTACCAAGCAACATGGCATCATATCCCATGTCCAATAAATTGTCTGTCCATTTGCTACCTGTCCTGTTTTTGAGATTGATATCTGGAAAGAAAAAATTGAAGGGGATCACAAGCCATTAGAGACAGAGTGTTTAACGTTTTATGTTATTGTCACATGTTAAGAGTGACTCTAGGTGGGATTTGGATTGGATTCTGGATTTGTTGACCACTTGCAGGTAGTAACTACAAATAACTATAACACTGTCACTAATTTCCACACCTTACAAATCACTACAGCACACACTAAGTCTTTTCAGTCTGACATGTCTTCATCAGTAGTTTCCTGGCACCAGATTTTAACACTAACTATAGTCTCATTGAATTACACACTCCAAATATTGCTGTAACTACAGTACACATAAAGTCTTCTCTTCACAGCCTGACTTTCAACTTAGCATTGAGCTTGTTGCTCCAAACCAACCCAGTTGTCACATCTGGGCACGGATCATGTAGGAAACACGGTTCCTCTGTTGCTGTACAATCGTTGCCTTCATTTCTGTTGCGGTTCCCACGTGATCGCTATTCATCCAGGCCATTGGCATGCTGGTGGCTGCATAGCAGTGGCTGTTGTTCTCTTTTGTTTCACAGTTGTTGTCTAGCAATGAATATACATGCTAAAATACGTATTTAATAGCTTTGTTCTTTTATTGTTACCTTGCAAACGTTATTTTAAGCCAAAATCCGGCAAGTGAATTCTGATATTCAAATGCTATTTAGGATCTTCACTTTTCACCATCAGTCATTACATCAATATACAGAGTGTTTCACGACCTTAGGGCATAACGGCAGGAGGTGATTTCCTAGGTCTTTGTGATCAAAAAAATTCATATAAACATGTGTCCGATTTTGGACGGTTACGGAGATATGACCGTTTTAACCTCAGAAGAGAAGGTAACGATTACTGACAATAAACGGAACAGAATAATAAACCAGCATAATACATGATACATTTAAAGTATGAATGTAAAGTTAACTTCGTAAAATTACCTTTAATTTGAATTGATTGGTGCTTAAAGCTGATTTTCGAAAATGCCACCGCCGGCCGCAACACAGCCTGCCACTCGGTTGTGAACCGCGCAGGTGGCACGTAGCAGCTTCGGCTGGCTGTTTCTTATGTGGTCAGCGGCGTCCAGAATGCGACCGAGCAAAGCATCTCGCGTTGCCACCTTCACACTGTAAACCAGTTCTTTCATCCATCCCCACACACAATAATCCAGTGGGCTTAAGTCTGGAGACCTGGCTGGCAATTCTTCGCGTACTCGTACGTGGACTGCACTGTACCATACGAACAATGCCTTCTTCATTGACGCCTTCATTAACACCACGCTCAGCTGCAATACGAACGCCGGGAAGTCTACCAGTATCTCGCAATGCCTGGTAAACTCCAGTAAACACTCTCCGGTTCGGTATTCTACGATTCGGAAACCGTTGCTGATATTCAGCTACGGCAAGAACTGAGTTACCGTCACAAAACCCGTACACATAAATCATATCTGCATACTCCTCAAATGAAAATGTAAATGGCATCGTGAACGTAACAGACGCACCGAGATGAGAACTGTTTTGAACACCAGTAGCCGCCACACTAGCCGTGGCCGGACATACCAACCCACCACGCTTTAGGTACCTCTCAAGTGTCAAGATAACGAGAACGCTCTGTAGCTGACTAAAAATAGCGACCCGCCAGCTGACACGCGGTTCACACGAGGGCGTGTAAGGGAATGAAGAAACGGTCATAACTCCGTAACCGTCCAAAATCGGACACATGTTTATATGAACTTTTTTGATCACAAAGACCTAGGAAATCACCTCCTGAAGTTATGCCCTAAAGTCGTGAAACACCCTCTATAACAGCCACTCAACTTATGAATTTGTTTCACAGATGAGTGAACCTTCAGATGTACTTTCACTGGAGTTGAAGGAGCTGTTCACAAAGTACACAAATGATGTGATTGCTACTGCAGCTTTTGGGATCCAATGCAACACTTTGGAGAACCCAGACAATGAATTCTACAAAATGGGAAAGGAATTTAATAACATCTCTCTTCTGAGAATTATTATTTTTATTGCATACTCATACATACCAAAAGTTATGAAGGTACTGACCTCTAATTTCTTAATAGCACTATAATGAAGCCAGAATGTGAGAGCATAGTGAGTAATGGGGTTACAGAACTTTCAGGATCTTTATTGAGTTCTGTAGTATTGCATATTTTGCCTGATATTTCTCAGGACAGTAAAGTAAAATCATATTGTTTACAAATTTGCTCAGTTATAATGTGTTACTGCAAAGGTTACTTAGTACAGAACTAGGAAAAATGTGATACAAACAGTAGTGAGTTTCTGATATATTTTCATCTGTTTGCATCCACAGATGCTAGGTGCGCGTTTGGTACCAAAGAAAACGGCTGATTTCTTCCGAACACTAGTGAGAGAGACCATAAAGTTTCGAGAACAAGAAGGAATAATCCGACCTGACATGATCCATCTCCTGATGCAGGTGCGACAGGATAATCTGTGGGAAGATGGGAGCTCAAGTGATGTGAACCTAGAATCACAGAATACTAGCACACAGGATATCACCAGAAGCACCAAAATTAGTAAGATTTTATGCTTTAGGAGGGGACTTGATAGGTGAGAGATGGAAGGAGATAGCCCTGGGAATTAGTGAATTTGTAGGTTGTGAGTGGTAACGGTGGATTTGGATGGGCTCTCACTATGATAAACCAGTAGTAGAGCCATGTTCTTAAGGTTATATTCAAACAGTATTCTGGGGCATGACAAAAGATATTTTATAGGTTTTTATGGCCCAAAGGCCAGACCAGTTTTCGGATCAATTCATGTCATCTCAAAAGTTATATCTTATAATCCAGACATCATTTGTTTCTACTTAATTTTATCATTAGGAGAAACAGGTTTACTTTATTGTCACTGATTGAGCACTGACAACTGGAAGACTGTTCTCACATGCATATGTTGATATCAATATGCTGAAATCTGTTCAATTGAAATAACATTAGATCATCTGAAAATCAGTTTCTTATTTGATCACGTGTCCTACAGACAGTAAGAAATGTAGTTTAAAGTCCAAAGCTTGTCCCTTATTATTATTATTATTATTATTATTATTATTATTATTATTATTATTATTTAATACTAGCAACATGAACACATGTGCTTCAGCCGGGTCACACGCACAACCTGTAATATGTTTTGATATTTATTATCAAAATTTCAGAGACCTTCGGATCAAGCAGTTCGAACTTTACAGTAATGTCTGTTCTACCGATTACAATATCCTCTATTTGACTGAGGCGTGGCTTAATGATTTGTGTTTAGATCATAATCTATTTGCTGACAGTTACACGGTTTTATGCTCCAATCAGGTGTCTGCCAATAAGACTCTTGGCAGTGGAGTTCTTACTGCCCTCTCTTCTAGATTTCGCTCTTTTAAACGTAGGTATGATTTAGAATCCTATAACGAATGTGTTTGGGTTGAAATTCCCACTCTGGACAATCAAAATTTGCTCATTGGAAACCATTATTTTCCCCCTGATACCAAACCTGAAGTCACTGCCAATTATTTTCGCTCTTTAGAAGATGGACTGGATACCAAAAACTTTTGAGTTGTCATGGTGGGGGATTTCAACACTCCTGGTTTCGACTGGAATCATGTTCTGTCTGTTCCTGACTGCCATTATTACTCTAAACTCAGAGGTGATGTGATCTACACCTCCACATGTCTACCTAACCTGCAACAGTGCATCGATTCTGTTGGCAGCAGCAATTTGCTTCATTTGGTTTTCACAAACTTTAAGGACTATAATATTACCTCTCCTGACTCAGGAATAATAAAACCCGATACTTATCACCCTCCTATGGTTACTGGCATTAGTCTGCCTCTTGTTAACCATACCCAAAATTGTGAGTATTCATATCGTAAATATATAGCTGGTGATTATACCTTATTGTATGTCACATGTCACAATATTCTCTCAAGTCATGACTGGTCATGTGTGTATGACACCAATTCTGTAGACTCTGCTGCTGCCAGCCTCAGTGCAGCTGTCCAAGATGCTATGGAGCAAGCAATCCCCCTGGTTTCATCACCAAGTCTAAATTCCCACATTGGTTTTCCAGTTCTTTACAATACTACATTAGGAAAAAGAATTACTTTAAGAAGCATAAATCTGAGAGCCTATATGATACTTTTTCCTTCTATTGTAAACTAGTCAAAGCTACAATAAAGATCGACAGACTTAGATCGTTTGAGTCTATTAATGTGAACCTTAAGACACATCCCAAGCAATTTTGGAAATATGTGGTGTCCTTTAGGAAAAAAAGCTCCGCTTCTATTCAGCTTATAGTTGATGGTACTCATTTGGTAGACCACTATGAAGTTGCCAATATATTTGCTAATCATATTCAGTCAATATATAAATAGTTCCTCTCCAGGGGTCTTCCCCTCTCTTTCATCATCATCATTGGGATCTCTATCTTTATCACCTATTTCTGAGTCAGACATTTTTAAAGCCATTGCACATCTGAAACCATCCAAATCTGTCGGTGTTGATAACATCCCTGCATTTGTCATTAAGGGTGTTCTGATAATCTTGCACCTGTCCTGAAGCATATTTTCAATCTTAGTCTATCCCAACAGTGTTTTCCTGCATTATGGAAGCAAGTGGCAGTTGTTCCTATCTTTAATAAAGGCAATAGTGCCTCAGTCAATAACTACAGACCTATTTCGATTCTTAACAATTTTTCGAAATTATTTGAATGTGTTATCCATGACCATGTTTCACACACCCTCAAGTTGAAATTAAATCCCTGCCAGCATGGTTTCACAAAATGTAAATCCACCACCACCAGTCTAGTAATGTATCTTGATTTTATTACTCCCCTAATTGGCTCTCAACGTCAAGTGGATGCCATTTACTTTGACCTAAGTTCTGCTTTCGGTCTCATTCCCCACTCCTTGCTTCTTCGCAAACTGAGTGCCCTTGGATTTTCTGGTGGTTATGTAAACTGGATACGCAGTTACCTAACCAACAGACACCCACGGGGGCCTGTATTGGTGAAACTATTTCATTGCCCTTTGAAGTATTGTCCGGAGTTCCACAAGGATCTGTTCTTGGGCCTCTTTTTTTCAGTGTCTACATAAACGACTTGTGTGATTCAGTTAAGCACTCCAGGTACCTACTCCTTGCAAATGACATTAAAATTTACCGTGCTATTAGCTCTCCTGAAGATTGTAATCTTCTGCAATCTGACATTGACTGTATACGTAGCTGGTGTGCAGCGAACTACTCGTATCAAAGATATAACGTTCTCCAGGAAAACTAACTATTTGATACACGAGTACAAACTTTTTCATTTCACTATAACTTGATCATATTCAGTGAAAGACCTGGACGTATACCTTGATTCTAAACTTCATTTTCATGATCATATTAATTTTATATTTTCAGTGTATTAGGATGCTAGGTATAATTCGCAGTATCACCTTTAACTATTCAACCCTTGAATGCATGCTCATATTATACTTTACTTTAGTTAGATCCAAGGTTGAATACGTTTCAGTAGTTTGGAATTCCATTATGTCAACTGATGCAAACAAATTAGAACACATTCAGCAGAAATTTACGGCTCTCTGTTTTAAACATTTTTTCAAGTAGATTACTGTTACGATTTTGCTTTAGAACAATTGAAATTGCACACCTTGCAAAAAGGAGATATCATCTTGATGCGCTCTTCCATATTCAAGTTTATCGTGGTTCTATACTCTGCCCTTCTGCTTTGGAAATTGTTGGCCTTCGGGTCCCTGTTTGATATATCCGAGACTTTCCTGTGTTCAATGTCTGTTCTGTTAGTAGAAATTTCCCCTCTGCTAGATGTGCTTCTGCTGCTAATGTTGTTTGTAGGGACGTTGATGTCTTTGGACCAAATCTCTGTTAATGAAACATATCTCATACTGAATTAATTAAACTATTATTATTATTATTACTAATTTCATTATTATTATTATTATTATTATTATTATTATTATTATTATTATTAGTGTATGCTGCTCTATTTGAAACTCAAATTCTCACATTGTGGCTTTGTCTGTGTATGTTTGCTTCTGTATCTTTATTCATGCTCACTGTGTAATTAATATAGACTATCATTTTTTTTTTGTTTTTTTTTAATTATTTCTGTGTATTTTTCTATTCGTGTTAGCTTTGTAATTGGCCTCTGTGCTGTTAAGTTTGCACGTAAATAAACATGAATTCAATTGAATTGAATTATTATTATTGTTCTGTTATGTTCCCATTTCAGACCTTGTATGAGTTATTGACCTTCTTGGCGAAGGTTCATCATGACCTGTTCGGCTCAATATGAATGCTCAGACAGTGTCACAAGATATGTACAGAAGTCATGATATTGAATTTAATTTTTGTCTAATACAAGATGCCACAGGTTTATCAGAAGCTTCATTCCTTTGCAATTCACAGGTCTAGACACTGATGACATTGCAGCCCAGGCACTGGTTTTCTTCTCAGCTGGCTTTGAAGCTGTAGCCACTCTGCTCAGCTTCTCCACACTCCTGCTTGCTGTGCACCAGGACATTCAGAATCAGGCTAGGGAAGAGGTGGACAAGGTGCTAGCTGAGCATGGAGGTCAAGTCACATATGAGGCAGTTCAGAGCATCAAATATCTGGACAATATACTCTCAGGTATTGGGAAATGAGCACTGTGATCTACTTGGTGGTTTCTGAGAGTTCTGTCACGGATAAATATTAAGTGCATCAGTGCATGTACCAATGTATAGTATTATATTGACAGGGGAAGGAGGCAATTTTTCCAGTCACCCAAAGCACTCAGAACACTACTAGGCCCATTATGAACCCCCATCATTGTTGGGTTTTCAGAGAGTCTCTAGCCAGAGCCATACTCCTCCAGATTGAGTCCCTCTTAGTATCCCTTGGCTGTACCCATACTGAGTCATGATCATTAATCTATGCCCAGCCAAGTTGGGCTGACTGATCTGCTTCTTCACTGACTTGGCCTGTACTTCTTGATGACCAGGTTACTCAACCCCATCAAGAGCATGTTCCCAGTCTCCCACTCAGTGGATCCCTCATCACAGCCCCTGAGTTTCTGTATGTCTCCTCACAGCACCAGAACAGAATGCAGGGAGAGAAAGCTACCATCCCCACCTCAGAATACTAATGGCAGGGACCCTATATGCTTCAGGGATAGCACAGCCTCCACCAGTGGCGCCAGCTGGATGTTGATCCAAGCACCAGCTAAGTTCCTATCCCCCCCAAATTCAGGGACCCCCCCCCCCCCATCTGTTTCTTCTCTTAGTCTCTTTAGTGCTTCTTTCTGATTAGCCACTCCCATTAAGAGACCTCTGTCAGCCTTCCCCTTGGTAGACCCACCATCCACTCTGTTTAGAGACTTCCTCATTCCCGTAGCAGCAGAGGATCCAACAACTGAGCCTTCTGATGTAGGGAGACCTTTCTGTAGCAGCAGGAGATCACACTGCTAAGCCCTCTGATGCAGGGAGGGAATTCCTCTTCTTTTGGAATACTGTTAGTGGGATGTGTCCTGCCAACCTCTGTTATTTATCAGCAGACCCTCAACCACACTGTAGCCAAGGTCTAGTTTCCTTGAAAAGCGCTTTTATCGTCTTGGCCACTTCTTCTGCTAGCCAGTCCAGCCATCCTCCTCAACAGTCACGTTTTCCACCCCTATCAGGAAAAGGCCTCACCTTCAGTGGACCCCTCATTACAGCCCTTCTGTCACTGCCCACATGACCCTTATGTGGGTGAAGGCCAGCTTGCAGTGGAATGTTGCCTTGTATCCCAAGGGGACTCTTCACACTGTTGCCTCAGTGCCATGCAGGTCTTGGTACTATAGCTCACATCTTACATTAGGGCACTACCACCTTTAGTCAGCCAGGGCAGCTTCTTGCTTCCAGGGACCACCATCAAGAGGCAGAGAAACTTATGGACAGGGATATGGAAATAAATTCTGAATTGTTGTATGTTTATTCTCAAGTCACTTTGGTACAAGATTAAAGTTCAAAGTAAACAGTGGAGTACATCTACAGTGTTTTTTAAATGCACCTTTGCTACTGTGAATACCTCATATGCAGACTGTTGTTACAAAGGTAGTCACAGATTCAGGAACGGTTTGTATACATTCTCTTATAGGTTTATGATATAAAATATTTGTTCAAATACAAATTGTAGATTATTATAAGAACTGTATTTACAGTTATATCTTTTCAGATATTTAGTCTTTATCGACCACATGTAAATACCCTGCTAATATGGCACTGGTTGCTGGGTTGATACTTTATAATAACACAATTTGTATTTAAAAAGGAAGTTCTGGAAAGAACCGATCACCCACTTGTCTCTGATATGACGTGAACTGTACAGAACATATGTTCAGAAGTTCTTCATTGTCATGGCAACACATTTGCCATGCCATTGCCTAGCAGCGATGGTGGGGATACACATACAGACTTTCCTTTCATGTGACACAGACCACATAGAAGAGGATGCATCCAGCAATTCTTCTATTGTTGTATTTGGATCCATTGCTGCAGGAACTTTGTGTACTGAATCACTGCCTAGCAATGTTGTGGGGTTACACATATTGACACAGATTTCTTGTGATGCCACTATTCTGGCTTTCAGCCATTAAGGAGAATACTCAGACACACAGACACCAATATGATCTAATAAGACTACTTTTATTTTTCAAAAAAGAAAGGGGGGGGGGCTAAAAATACATCACTAGGTCTGCCGGTGACTGTAAACCCAGCAGATGCAGCTATGTGACAAACATACAGTAAGGGTTAATTGGCGTTTAAAGGCAATGGTGTGTAGCATTTGATACTCTGAAGCACAGACTTCATCTGCATTTAGAAAGGTAGCTCATACCATACAAATAACACAGCATCACCATTATGTAGACCAATGGCTTAATGTTATTTAGGGAATTAATAATTGTTTGTTGTAATAAAGGTAAAGTTGTCCCTGTGCTTAACTAATTAAGCCCTATGCCATGAAAGCGTATGGGGGAGCGATTTATAGATCCACATCTTCTTGACCTTGGCACTAGTTGGAGGTGAGTGGTCAGTTTCATGCACTGGCCGCTTTACCCCTGGGGAAAGAGCCTGCGATTCCCATTGGATAGGAGGTTGGGTGAACCCCAGAGCTGGTCTGGATGATGTGGAGAAGAGAAAATTCATGACCCTGTACTGACCTCTAACTCCAACCCCTCGGTCATCCAGCCCATAGCCAGTCGCTATACCAACTACGCTATCCTGACAAAACCGGTAAGTTCATTGTGTCAGTTCTGTAATATTAAAGTAGGTGGTGTATATAGCACCACTGTTTTATAGGATTAAAGCAGGGTACAAGGGATTAATAAATAACAAAGGAAGCTAAGTTTCTAATCTTGAGATTCTCAGTATTTCAAATTGGAATATGTGATTGTTTCACCATAATTTTGTCTTCTAACCATAGATGGTCAAAAAAATATTCATATCATCTGATACAGTTAGAATGGGAGGGGAATATATGAGAGACTAAAATGTTCTGAGCTTGAAAATCACTTCATACCGTGTGAACTATTATTTCCAGAGACACTACGAATATATCCTCCTGCACCATTAATTAGCCGGAAGTGCGTGAAAGAATATCAGGTACCTGGAAGTGATCTCAAGATAGAGAAAGATTCCTCAGTGATGGTGCCTATAGTGGGGCTGCATTATGACTCAAACTACTTCCCCAATCCTGAAACATTTAATCCAGATCGATTCAGCGAAGATAACAAGCACAGTATACAACCATTTACCTACATGCCATTTGGATCAGGTCCCAGGCACTGTATAGGTAAGAACAAGCTGTACGTTTAACACATATATATTCAGATTTCAGTGTGGTAACAACTGAAATGACTGCTCACTAAGACAAATCAGAACTTGTATAAAAAAATGTTTAAATTTCATAATGTCTTTTAGCAGTTACAATTCCATTATGAAGAAACTACATTGATGGCAGTTACACTTTGTATCATGCCTTGAAGACATATTGGGGAATGGAGGTATGGTTCCACCATTCTTGACCTTGGCACTAGATAGAAGTGAGTGGTCAGCTTCACACCTCAGCCACTTTACTCCTTGAGAAAGAGCTCCCAGTTCCCTGCAGGTAGGAAGCTGGGCTTCAAAGCTGGTCAGAATGCTGTGGAGTAGAGAAAAATCTCTTGCCCTGCCAGGAATTGCATCCTGGCTGTCTAGCCCATAGCCTGTTGCTATACTGACCAAGCTATCCCAGCTCCATTCCACATGTATTTTAATATTTTGTATAATCAATTATATACTAATCTCTATTGTTTTTTTTTTCTTTCCTCAGCAAATCGCTTTGCCCTGATGGAGACCAAAACAGCACTGGTACACTTGCTAAGCCATTTTGAGCTTCACACCACTTCAAAGACACAGTTACCACTACGACTTGTAAAAGGCTTAAAAATGGCTCCTGAGGGTGATTTCTGGTGTGGTTTCAAACTTCGAAAACCAATCTCCAATGTTACATCTAGTGAGCATGACTAATCTACTGGAAGAAATGTTCATGTATTCCTGTTTATTATCACTGCTACTTTGCGCTTTTGAGCAGTGACACTGGATTATATTGGATGCCACATCCTTTTTAATTGTAGGGCATTATCTATTCATAAGAACTTTCTGAATGTTAAATGATGGACTTGTCAGATCACTTTTGGCACAGTAAAAATACAGACAACATATAAAAATAAAATTATTATTATTACACCAGAAATTAACCCATCTTTTAACATTACTATGAAAGAATTGTATTTCAAATAAAAAATATTCAACCTCAGCAATTAGTACTTATAATTATTGTACGCTTGGACACTGTGTGTATATACTACCTTCTGGATGACAAAGTTCTAGACATTTTTGTTCATAGTGTCTTGCGTAGATAAAGATAAAATATATATTTACTTTATATGCACAAAGTAAACAGTAAAGAAAATGTTCAATACATACAGTGGAGGCAGAGAAAGATTTCTCTCAGTGCTTCTTTTCCTCTCTCAGTGTTTTGCTTTTATACCAGTTAATGAACCTACTATCTCTTCATTCTTCCTACAACCCTTGTCTTCTATTTCTTGCCACCTTTTTCCTTCCTTCTTGCTGCAACTCAATACCCAGTTAAACCAAGATGTTCTGGGCTGTCTCATGTATCTCTTGCATTTAAATTTTAAATCTTTTATCTTTGCAGATATCCTTGTTCAACACATTCTTTTTACATGGCCAACCCATTGTAATTGTGTCTTTTCTAACAATGTTAATAAATTCTGGCCTCCAACTCCTTCATTAAGAATCAGATATATCTGTTGAAACTAGTGCACAGAAGTAGTCCACACAAGACACAGGGCATGGGGGTGTTGAAGAATAGACTTCAGTGTGTCTGGTATAATTAAATCTTGATGGGGAACTTTCTAAAGTAAATCAATTTTTTCTTTTGCTCTTAACTTGTATATTAAGTCACTGTTTTCAGTATCAGTTATTACACATACAATACTGTGAGGTATTTGCGCTATGCAGGATACCCCCTCCCCTGCCAGCGGTGACATAACAGCTTCAGAGCACTGCCGCTACTACAGTAACAGGCCAGTCAGCACTCTGCCCCTTCCTGCGGTGACGTAACAAGGGGACCACTGCTGTGACACGAACAGGAACGGTATAAAAAGCCACCTGAGCAGTATGTGAGGAGAGTGTGTGATTAGGAGTGACAGTGTGTGGATCGTAAAGCCAGATAGAAGACAGTTTAAATCTAGCAGTCGCCATGTTGTACTGTGGACCTGTGAAGACTACTGAAGATAGTGTGAAGAGATTTGTGAGTAGGGTTTGTAAAGTGTGTAAACCTGCAAATTAATTGGAGTTATGATTTGTAGGTTGTTAAATAAACCGATTAACAATCCGAACGGCATCTTCAGAGACAAAACACGTTACATTTGGTGTCAGAAGTGGGATGTGCTGTTACGTCACCGCGGGAGGGAACATTTACATACAATAATTGATTGATCCTTTTCTGCCACTTTCATCACAGTTTATGGTGCAGAATTAATTCACTGAAGCTGGCAGACATTGGATAGATGAAGAATAAGATTATCATAAGACTTCTACCACAGAGGACAATGCAGAAAGATGCAGGACAGAAATCCATACACCAGACAAAATCCATGGGTTTTTAAATTGACATAATCCTCCCATCTGCATTATGGCCTTGGGGTTGATTCAGCCTTTAACAGAAAGGAGTACCAGGAATCTTCCTGGGGGTAAAGGGTTGCTGGAATGTAAAGCTGACAACCTCACCACCATCTGTGTGTCGACTGTCTACAAAATGTGGGAGCCTCGACATCTCACAACCCTAAAGGTTTCCACGGCCTGTTGCAGGGATAGCTCTATCTTTTATCAGTCACATACAGTTTATTATCAGTTCTTGTTTTACAACAGCAAAATCTGTGGCTAATGTACATTTGGATTAGATGTAGCAAATGCTGCTGATTCATTAAGAGTCATGAAGTACAAGACAAATTAGTGCTGTTAGCTACAAACAGCTTTCTCATGAATAGCAGAAACAGCATCCAACATTTTCTGAAGATTGATTTTTACACCTGTTCATGTTTATACTAACATACATACTGTAACGTGTTTTGCTACTGAAGACATCGTTCGGATTGTTAATTGGTTTATTTAACAACCTAGAAATCTTGGCTACAATTACTTATAACACTGTTACAGGTTTACACACTTTATAAACCCTACACAATATTCTATTCACTCTATCTTCAGTTGTCTTCACGTATTAATTACGTGGGAGCTATACAAGTGTCACTGTATTACACACTCCCAATTACTTCTCTTGTGAGCCAAGCATCTGCTTCTCATACTATCACTTCTAATCACACGTCCCGGTATTCTTCTTTCCGCTACAACTGAACTCGGCAACTGTTCCAATTCAACTGTCTCCAGCAGCGGATACATTTCGACTGTGTCACTCCTGATCACACACTACTAACTACTAATCACTCACTACTCGCTCCTAACTAACTACTGAATAGTGTTCACTGCTATTTATTTAGCCTCCGTACTACGGACAACACAGAAAACTGTTATGTAATATGTACCACTGTTTCTTCACACCGTGTTTACAGGTGTGGCTAGCAACGCTGTCGAGAGCTGTTTATTGCTGTGTAGCAACTGCGGTATCCCTTGGTAACAACACAGTCGCTCTTCTGCCAATTCACCGCGGGGAGGGGGTGTTTACTGAGCGTTGCGTGGTAATGGAAGGGGTGGGGGTATGTGACGTCACTCGCAGACCGCAGAGTTCATGTGACCCCTAATTCCCGTTGCGCCATGCACATCACACCACATTAGCAATAGAAGCAGAAGATTGGCCAAGTAATCATTCAGTATTTCAAATACAAGAGTGTTTATTGCTGAAACAAAATTATGTTACACATCTGTAATAATATCTATGGTCTTATAGTGTAGATGCATATATTTTTCATTAAATTGAGGACTGTTTTTTATTAAAACTTGCCAAAATTATTATCTTTCACTACAACATTTTGGATCAAATACAAACAGAATATTTTTTCTCAATACTGTTCTGAAAAAAATAAAGAGTTGCATTGTTTTCATGTCTGCATATCATATCCTCTTGGATGAAATGTATCATGAATCAGGTACAGGTTTCTTCTGTGTAATTCTTATGAATAAAAAATGTGCTAATCAAATCAACAAGAGTATTTATATGCAGTTCCTGAAGTAAGCAATAACAGTGACTGCATGTATCGGAATTGCTCACCCGTAAGACCCTTAGAAGCATCTCCACATCTAACATGTTATGTATGCTTTATGCATGCTTAAATCTGTTATAGTATGATCTGTTCGAGAAGCAGCTCCAATTCAGGAATATCTTACTAGTACACAGGAATAATAATTTTGACTATATAGTATTAATGTGAGAGGCTCAGAGAAATCATTTCCACACGTCTGTACCTTGTGTGCTTTACGTAATATATAAAATGTGTGGTTTTCAGTTAATATACCAAGATCAGTTATTTCACACATGATGAACTCCATGTCAGCGAACTGCTAAACGTGCACTACAGAAAATTTTCTGTGATATCAGATGATTGAAATGAATTATGAATTAAGTTGTTACAATCAATGCCTCTATCAGAAAGGTTATTAATACAAGTATTACAGATGATTGAATACTTCAAGATATTATCAAATACTTTAAAATATTTTAAATTACTTATACATTAAAATTTTAGTTTATACATTAAAACTTCAAGTTTTCATATAATTCTAATTCTTGGTTCAGTACCAGGACATTTTATTCTGATAGCTTCAATAAACTGAAATCTCTCAACATGCTTCACACAAGATCTACACGGCACAACATTCCAGAAAACGGCATTCTTCATGCTTCAAAAACTCGGAAAACCTAGCAGAATTAACTGATATGAAAGCACTCCTGTAAACTGCATGAGTATTCTCGAACCCACACAAGGATATAACCCTTCATAAAAACATTTCTTGCATAACTACTCATATTATGGTGAGCAAAGAGAATGTCTGCAATACCCTACACTTTCTAACATAGGACAGACTAATCTCACAACACTGAAATCAGTACACAATTTTAATCTTAATACAGAATATTGTATAACCTTATCAAGGTTTAAAAAGACATTTCAGAAATGAAAAAGAAAGAATAAATTGAGTTCTTTTCTCCTTCTTTCACTTCTGTTTTAAGTAAACAAATCCTTACCTGTACTATTTTTCCCACCGCTCTCTAATTGATCTTTGCCACTCAATTTGAAGAAAAAATGATGATAAAGGAATACCAACATTTAATTTCTCACAGTGTCTGAAAATTGCTCCAATTCTTGTGCAGAGGAGCACCTCATCTATTCTCACCACATGCAGATATGAGCAGTGAGTAGATGCCAAACTGCAGCTCCACACAACCACTTGTGACAACGTTGGTTCTTGCATAGGTCACATTATATGGTGATGAGATTCCGAAGAAGTCAACATTGGTCTTCGGGTAGTATTTAAGTAGACATTAGATTCTTCTCCTGAATATCGTTTTCACAGCCATTCAATGAGTCTTCCATAGCAGCAATCTGTTCAGCCAGTGGCCTGTTTCAGGACTGCTGCTGCATGCGCTCCAGAGTGATCACGCTTCTCATCAAATACCATGGTTGAGTGGTATGGGGGAGGTTTGCCACATGAGACAACAGATTCATAACTTGGAGGTAATTCATCACCCACTACCAGATGTAGCTTACTACTTGTAGAGGGTCTTGTGTCCTAAACAAAAGGTTTCAGTCACTCACAGAAACTGCCAATATTAAGATTTGTTCTGAACATACAATGATATCTGGCACAGGAAAGTGAGCAATATACTAAATTCAGAGTTTGTCTGACTTAATTCTAATATTGAATTATTTTATTACATTCTACACTATTTGTTTCACATTGTCCCACAAATATCTCACAGCTGCAAAAACTGAAAAGCCTGGCAAGTGTATTCGGAAAGTTCAATAAATTAAATCCTTCACCTGACAGAAAGGAGTCACAATCCTCCAACTAGAAACCTAATTTTATTCAAACTGTGACTTTCTCGACAAACAACATGAGAAACAAAGCTCTCTAATGCTTTTCAGTCACAGTTCTTTGGGAAGTAAAGAGTAAGTAAAGGTATCCCTGTAGCAGGCTGAGGAGGGCCATAGGTTTGTGAGATGTTGAGGGTGCCACATTTTCTAGACAATCGACTCACAGATGGCAATGAGGCTGTTAGCCTTACATGCTGGTCGCCCTTTACCCCCAAGAATATTTCTGGTATGCATTTCTGTTAGAGGCTGAGTAGACCCCTGGGCCATAGTGCGGCTGGAAGAATTAGGTTAATTGAAAGAATCCACCTCATCGGAATTTGATCCCACTTCCTTCTGGCTTGTAGCATAGTGCCTCAACCAACTACGCTACTGCATGCCCCGTTCTTGGGGGAGTAGAGGTTCAAAAAGACAATGAGAGAACGATGCTTTGGTAACACTTGCAGGATTTACCTCATACACGTATTACTTCTGTCTAGTGTTGGACAGATCAAACAGAGTACAGATGCTGGTCTGATTTAATCATGGCTCCACACTGAATCAAAAATACAGAGATTTTCCATGGTCCACAGCCAAGAGTGTCTGACTCAAGGCTGAAAAGGTGGAATCATCACTACACAATTCTGTTTGCCATGGTATCTATGTGGGAAATTTGATTTTAATAACATCTGCTGCAGGAGCACTGTCAGAAAAAATTATACTCTGCATAAGGGAATTGTATGCAGCTTCCGTATTTGCCCAAAGAAAAGGCAGATATTTCTGTAATGTTTCTCATCAAGAACTAAATCAACTTTTAAATTTCTATATACTCTTCTTCTATATCCCTTTTCAAGCAGGGTTGATTGAAAGAATGTCACTATTTTTATAGCTCTATGGTATAAAAGTCTGGGAAACACTGATACAGAGAGAACATTTTTAAGTGAAGTCTCTTAACAAAGCAAACAAAGTTTTAAATAATATTTTGAACACAGTCCGCCATCACAGTTTTTTAAACCAAAACGTTTCTGAAATTTGTTTTAGTTTCTTCTACAAGTGACAGATAAAATAGGGTATACTACTTCTTGACTGCCTCAATAGGACTAGTCTTAACCACTGGGTAAAGGTTTTGAAAGAACATGGATGTACGACATCCAAAATGCACATCAAGAAGATTATTGTTTGCACACTATCACCAGAAACATTCTGGCCATCTTAAGAAAAGTATTACTCACGTCTGATCCATAGTGTGGACTGTACGGTTCCTGAGATGCTGCCCAGATGCAGATGCCCAGGCGATGAGTGATATAACCACAGACCATGAGGCTTACAAAGAGCAGTGCCAGGCCAAGGCCAAGCACATGCCAGCGCATTTCAGGATCATTGGTCCAGTCACCTCTCATATTGCTTTCCAACATCAGCCCAAACACCACTAGAAGCGGCAGTGACACTAATGCCACCACAAGGTCGATCAGTGACTGTCTTTTAGCCTGAGCCACCTGTCAGCACATTGCAATGACAGTTCATATGACAAATGGCTTTCCAAAACACTAGCACTCACAAACAGATATAGTTTCCTGAAACTGTTACTGATTTGGAAGTGTTTGGAAATATTCAAACATGATAGAAAATGGGAGATTCTTTCATCTTGTAACCCCTTTTAAAGCCTTCCATCTTCCACACCACCAATTCTCCCAGTAATACCACAAATAAAGACTTAGAACTGAGCAAGTGAGCATAGCAGGCTGAGCTCATATTTGTTGAATTTGAAAGCACCGAGATCACTCAAGTGGGATCATGTCAACTACATTAATACCTACAATTTTAGCTGATGCATTTTTAGAAATGTTGAATATTTAAACAAATGAAAGGAAAATTAATTTCTGGCTATGAAATATTCAGTACATGAAACCTTACCATGATTGCTGTCATAAATAAATGAATAATAGGTATGTAAGGAACATGTTTGGAAAACATGAGTACTTCAAACTGAAGTACACTTTTCCACAATGATTTTATTTCCCAGCTTTTAAGTTTTTAAATAAACTATTTGTCAGAAGATAGAAATCTTCATTTGATATGATTCTGCTGGAATAGCCAGGAAACGAAGTTAGAAATTTCCCTTAAATGGCACCACCTTATTGACACAGTACACTACTATTAATAATGTTATACACAGAACAACATAACAACACCCCACCACCTACCCCCACAACATCAAAACTCAATCAAAATGAAGACAGCACACACACACACACACACACACACATCCAGCAGTACAACACATGCAGTCACAGGAGCAAGAGACAACAAAAAGCATAATATACACATGAATGTAGGAAGAGTGCTCCCATAGAGGAGGATTGGCGTGACTCGTGTATTTGAGATACAACGTATGGATGACAAATCCTGAAAGGTTTTAGTATTTAGAATTTGTTGATATACATGACGAATATGCATTTTAGTCATTTTATGGAGAAGTGATGGCATGCAGGGCAGTAGTTTGACGTGGATAGAGACACACCTGAAGATGGCACATTAGTGCCAAAACATGTAGTGTAAAAGTGAAGAGAAAGGTGAAATTGTGTGCACTGTAAGACGGTTAGCAAAAATACACATCATGGACACAGTACACATTTTGTTACATGTCAGATTGGCAACAAAGTTATATATGTTATAAACTCCAAGTTACTGAAGCTGCGTACTTCCATATTGAGCAAGCGTAAGAACAGGTTCCTGTGAACGATATTCAGACACAAGGCCGAAGAAATAACCGATGATGTGGAAAGTTCTGTAATGAGGAAGGCCATAATTTGTTCTCTATACTGATTAATACAATTAACAAGGGAGATGAGATGGCCAAGGCATGTAACACACATGAGATATGAGAAATGCATAAAAATTTTAGTATAGGGGGAGAAGGCAAGATGCCACTTGGGAAACCTTGGGATACATGAGAAGACTACATCAGAATATATCTGAAATAAGTAGGATTGCTGGTGAGGACTGACTTAGGAAAGGATTCAGTGATGGATATTTTGTAGACTACATTGTAAAGGATCCTTGAGTTCCTTAAGAGAGGGTGCACTTTTACACAAGCTGAGTGACTACCAGTTTCTGAAGCAGAACTCCGTCACATAGCTATTTGGTTACAGAACTTTCGTTTTACATGATAAGATGAAAGAAAACGTGACTGTGCGGTGTTTGCCTGCTCAAACACTGGGATTGTTGGTTCGAATTCCACTAGAGGCATGAATGTCTGCATTTGTGTTGTCCTGTGTAGGTAGCGACCTTGGTACAGGCTGATCACCCATCCAAGGAGTTATACCAACTATATACAAAATTCAAATTTCGGAATTAATTAATTCTGAGTGTGCACAAGTCAGGGAGCCAAATCTGTCAAAGTAGAAGATTGTTATACAAGATATGAGGTTTTCACGGCAGCGACTATGAAGAATGCCGTCTATTGGGATGTGGCGCCGTATAGACATTGTGTAAACCGACGTTTCTGAGGAATGTCAGTTTACACAATATCTGCACAGCACCACATCCCAGAATACGGCATTCTTCTAGAAGATTATTATTATTATTATTATTTACTAGAGGAATTCCGTAATATATTTGGCATGCCTGTCTATAACAATCATGTCCTTACCACCTTGACTTCGTAAACTAACCTCCCACGTTCTGTAAAACGGGAAGACTCACTGCTCTAAGCGTAGGCCTATCTCCTTTCTCGACTTGGTCTCTGGGTTACACGTAAGGAGCATGACAAGTAGAAACGTGATGGACGCCTCCACATTGAGGAAAAGGCGATGACACACTGCAATTCATGCCCCCTTATTGTATAACATATACATCCTACAGTACTTATCTCAGTGGACCCGACCAAATTCAATGCGCGGTCTGTTCAGAGAGGTCAGGTCTAAAAACACGGAAAACTTTTCGGCCTCTTTGACAGACAAGCTGTCATTTCACTCATCCCTGACTTTCACCCAGTGAGACAGAGTGAAATCTGTTCCATTCTTGCAGCTTCGTAGTTTTCATGAAAGTAATGTCTCGTATTCTTTGTCTTTTATTTTTTCTTTTTGGTTTGAGATTCAAAATAAAGAATGAAGGTCCTTGTTAGGCAGTCATAACTAAATTGTAAACAATCATTAGATTCTAGTTGACGACACAAAACCAAACAAATCATGAACATGATCGTAATGTCTAGATACTAATGCGCGGGTCTATAGAATCCATAGAGCACAGACCGGGGTCAGGGGTGCGGAATTGCGGACTGTACGGCTCCACACGTAGACCCAAATATCTCCATGACTCAGCACTTTACTGCACATTGCCATCTAGAGCTTTAACCATCAAATTAAACGTCATTTTGAAAGAGCGATGTCATACACATACATCGTTAAGTACTTAGGCCACCTTGACGAAAGTTATATAATTTTCGAAAGTCTGTAACCACACAAAATAACCTCACATCTAATGCCGTGAATGTTATTTCCACGTTGATATAACGCACAGCCGCCATATTGTCATTTCTGAATAATGAAAGATGGAGGGGTTTCAAATTTCTTGATGTTCTTACAGAGTTCTATGAAAATAGGACAATAACGGCGCTAATATTGACCTGCGTAGTTGAAATGAGGGGACATGAGCAGACCTGACACACGGAAACATATGCATCTCGAATCCCAAGGTAAATGGAAACACTATAGAGCCACTATTCTAGAAGAGGTTATGTTTTCGTTTTACGACTGTTCTTCTTCTCCTTCCTCTTGAAAATTCCTCTAAATTAATTATGAAATTATGATCTTACAGACGCTTTGGGCAAGTGATCAACCCTGTCGCATGTCCGCTAAATATACAGGACATCAAAACTTAGAAAGAACAGAGACATCCATGCGTCAAGTGGAATTTGAACCCACGATCCCAGTGTTTGAGCGGTTGAATATACTCGTATTTAGTGCCTTAGACCACGTGGCCACTGTGATCGGCTACTGTTATTATTACCTCATGAAAATAAAGGCTTATTAGTTATTATGTAAAAAAGACAACGTTAAAACAAAATTCCCAATATGAGAAGTCATAGCGCATGTATACGTAACGAGTATATACCTGGAACATGATATTTCGTTTTTCGGATGGATTATCCACATCAGTCAGTCACAATACATGTAAAAGTCCGCTTCAGTTGAAGTCTGTTACCGAAACACCACGTATACCCGTAATTCTAAACTGTTTTGTACTGAGATCTAGAATGAGGAAAGTCGGTACTCTCACTATACGTAGGAGAACTAGAATAACCAGTAATCAGCCGCAAGATGTGCCTCATTCTGCTGTATAACAAATCTTGGAAGATCGACTTCTTCATTCAGTCCCATGACACGTCCGCCTGGTATTGGTTGCGTATGAGAGACCAGAGGTCATGTGGATGGGGGCACGAGAAGGTCAGTCTGAAGCACACTGGCTGTCATCGAGCGTCATCGAGACTGGTCGGGACTGTAGCGCTGCGGAAGCTGTTACACGACGAAAATTTATTAGAAATTTTGAACTAAAAGCTGCGCTTTACTGAATTCCTCTTATCAGAATCAACTAGTGTGGGATTTTTGAGCTTTTCATTCGGTTGATTGTGAAGGTTACCGTCTCCTCCATGCAGGTGTTGACCTACATGAGCCCACGCTCCGTAACATTGTAAAGGCAAACAAGAAAAGTAAAGCTAGCTCTGTAACAGGAGGTGGAAGCCCGTATGGTTGACATACGTCGAGGCTCCCACATTTTCTACACAATCGGCTCATAGATGGCGGTGATGTCAGCCTTACACTCCGGCCGTTCTTTACTCCCAGAAAGATTCCTGGTAATCATTTCTGTTAGAGACTGAGTCGGCCTCTTGGCCATAGTGAGGCTGGAAAAATTATATCAATTGAAAAATCCAACGACTTCATCGGGAATAGAACCGGCGTCCTTCCGGCTTGTAGAATAGGGTCTCAACCAACTACGCTACCGCTTGTAATCTTCAAAAAGACTCGAAATCCATAGCATGCCTTCATTCTATACTTTTCGTTCAAGGAATGCATAAAAATGGCTGCCGACCCAAGGAGCCAAACTAGGCGTGTTCCTGTCCAGCCTACGTAAATCGTGGCACTTTTCTTTCGCAGTGAAGTCTCTGGAGAACACTGCACGCCTCGTCATATGCCATGCTGTATATCGGGGAAGTGGTTCGTTTCATCAAGGACTTTATCCCTACCACTGCCAATATTCGCATGAATATCATAACCATATTGTTTGTGTCTGAAGTGTGATGCATGTGGAATGCGAACTGTTAATTCCTGCAACTGCACGATCATTCCGTCCAAACTGATTTGCAACAAATTTTGCTTTGTGTTTCAATCACATGAGCATTCTCTGCATTTTGATTTTAACATAAATATCGAATTTATTTTGTTTCTTCTAGTTATTGCTATGACTTCACAAACAATTATTACTTAATAATAATCAATTTTGCAAATCCCAAACATACATAAAATTCATATTGTAAGTTTTAAACAAATGTTAACAGAAAAGAGAGGTTGGGATGGAGATGCAAACACACTTCATTCCGGCACTGGTCTAGGCACAAGAACAATGACGATACGATTAAACTCATACAAATTCGGTGTTACTAACCAGAACTACCGTCTCTAGGTTATGCAAGTATCCTGATAAATACAGTCTTGAGGTTCAGGGCCAAGGTGATTTTTCTTTGCTCCACAGGGTCCAGACAGGTCGCGGGGCCCACTCAGCCTCCTATAGAATGGGTTAAAAAAAGGGCAAAGATATCCCTGTAACAGGCCGTGGAGGCCCATAGGGTTGTAAGACGTTGAGGGTCCCGCATTTTCTAGACACTCGGAACACAGATGGCTGTAAAGTTGTCAGCCTTAAGCACCTGCCGCCCTTTACCCCACAGGAAGATTCCTGATACTCATTTCTGTCAGAGGCTGAGTCGACCCCAGGGCTGGAAGGATTAGGTCAATTGAAAAATCCACCTTATCGGGACTCGAATCCGCGACCTTTCGGCTTGTAGCATAGTGCCTCAACCAACTACGCTACCGTGTGCCCCTATGGAATTGGTATCGGGGGCTTTTTCCCTGCTTGGAGACTGGTGCGTGAAGCTGACCACTCACTTCCATCTAGTGCCGAGGTTAAGAATGGTGGAAACATACCTCCACTCCCCGACATGTCTTCATGCCGTGGTGCTTAAATACTTAAGGACAGACGTGTAGTCGGCAGTTTGTAGCACAAATGTTCATCGCCTACTAACTACACTGTCTGCAGACAGCGGTCCTAAGCACAGTAGACTGTGAAGTCTCTACATGTAGCAGTGATCCAGCCTAATGAAAAAGTCTTTAATTATTCCTGTTTAAATCTGAAATTGCTGAATGGTCTCGGACTTGACGTGGACGTCAAGGTTTCTGCCTCCAGACCTTCGCTCTAAGGCTTTTTGTGAACTCATAAGCTATCCAAAAAACGCTATACCACCATCGTTACCTATAACCAATTGAAGTGTTAAGCTGCAGCCTAAATCAAGGACTCCTTTACCACCATGAAAATCTGGAAGGGTAAGCATAATGATAACGACAAATTTGTCCCTACCGTTATAATTATGCCTACCCTTCCAAATTTTCATGATGGATATCTATATCTATATATATATAGATCCACATATTCTTAACCTCGGTGTTAGATGGAGGTGAGTGGTCAGCTTCACGCACCCGCCGCTTTAACCGCAGGGAAAGAGCCCACGGTACCCATTATATAGGAGGTTAGGTGGGCCCCAGAGCCAGTCTGGAAGCTGTGGAGAGGAGAATTGCGAAAGGTTAAGGCTGGATGACAAAATTTGGGGTATTCTTGGAAATTTAGAAGGCAGGACCTGATCAGGGAACAGTCAAAACCGAGCTCCCTAAGGACAGGAAAGGCAGTGAAGAGCAGAGCAGCGTTAAGTGGGCTAGGTTAAATGGGAGACTGAAGTCGCAGTTAAGAGTTGACATGACCCTCAGAAAGTCAATTACAGTCCACTGTAGAAGTACACTACTGGATCAAATTGTTAGCATCGTAAATTGATAAACTGATAAAACCAGTGACTTTATATTAAATAATATAAGGCTTGAGGAATATCGTCTTCTGGGATGTGGCGCTGTATAGATCCTGTATGAACGGACGTTTCGGAGGAATATGTCGCCTCCATCTTCAGCGTAGAAAAATCCGCGAGCGAGGAACCAGCGTGAACAGATGGTCGGTTCACACAAGCTCTACACGGCGCCACATCCCGTAAGGGCATTCTTCATAGTCACGACTGTGAAGACACCAAATCTTACAATATAAGGTTTAGTCAGCCTTTAGTTAACAACAATTGGTGCTGTATTCAGGTGCAGTGAATTAATGAACCTGTAAGCACGACTAAGATATTTGAATGGCAGGGTATGCCAACTACCGTTGCTCCTCTTACTCGTGTTATACTGCAGCATTGTCTTGCACTGTGTATTCTGACTCCTTGCAGCCTTTCTGCAACCCGTCGCCATATTAACATTCACACTCCAGTGTCTTCATTTCTTCTCATTATATAACACGAGATGTTTCGGCCTAATTGACCATCACCAGGTGTTGGATTAAAGAAACCTGTTGCTCTGTTATCACGCTGTTTTGCTTTTCATTTGGATGTAAACTCCGTGGCCTGTTGTCCGCAAGCGAACTACACCGACGGAGCGACCGCCGCTTATCGAGGAAGTTAGTGCCAACTTTTGTGGATAGAGAGTGTCACGTGGTCAGCGCAACGGATCCCCACGGTTGTTAATCTCGGTTTTCTAGACCGGAGCCGCTATTTTCTTGAAAGAACTCCTCAATTATCATCACGAGGTTGAGTGGAACCCGTTCCACACCCACTACTTCATAGAAAATCTGGTAGCGCCGGAAATGGAACCCGGAACCTCTGGATATGTAGCCACGAACTCTGACCACTAGACCACAGAGGCGGTCCATTTGGATGTAAAACTCTTGTGAAATATTTTTGGCTTATTTTTAGGTTATCGTGCCAACTCTATTTATATGCATTGTCTGGTACATGAAGAGACGAAAACGTTGAAATGTGAAAATTAATGTATCGAAGAGGTTGCACAAAGACAGCAAGGAGTAAGAATACGAAGTTAGAATACGTCCTTGTTTATTTCTTTTGCGCCATTGCTACCAACATAACCCATCGTCCTAATCAGATCCTATTCCCTGTTACGAAGTCAACACATATACAGTCACTGAAACGTTAAGTCCCCAAAGCTCAATGACTTAGGATATGCAAATTAATCACCGAACCCAGTCGCCTTGACCCGTAAAGAAACCCCGAGATACGATTACGCCGTCAGCATCGTTCAAAGACGAGTGACTGCACCGTCCAGAAAAATCTGGATTTCAACGTGCAGATTCGTGACCACGGTTACTATGATAATAATAAGGCTATAATGAAGTTGGATATGCTGTAATACCAGTTTTGGACCGTTAATTAGATGCAGAAAACCGTCATTTTTATTCGCTTCCTCAATAACAAATTATAACTTGATTTTATGCCCTCTGTTATTCCAGCACTGATCCATAATCATTCATAGTTTCCTGCTTACATCTTCACGGAAGAAAATCAAGTGTTCCGGAAGCTTACAAGGCAACATTAAGCAATACAATTCAGTCTCTGAAGACAATACTGCAATAATTCGCATTTAAATACGAGAGGTCAAGTTGTCACTGTGCTGAGTTATCGCACTGTGCCATGATGGCGGAAGGGGAATGGAAGTATGCATCCGCATATTCTTAGCTCGGCACTACATGAAGGTGGGTGGACAGCTTCAGACCTCTGGGTAAACTGCCCATGTTAACGATTTGGTAGGAGACTACGTGAACCGTGGTGCTGGTATGGAGAAGAGACAAATCGCTTGCCCGTGCAGGGAATCGAACTATGATCGTTCGGTCGTTTTCCCTGTACAGTACCTACCATACCTACCGAGCTATTCCGGTTCATATTGAAATAGATGAGTATGTATTAAATTATCGTCTCGATAAATGGTTGCTTAGTGGCAAGTGTACTGTCAGCAGTAGTGCCAACACGACAACACAGACGAACCTGGCGGCCAACTGACGGAGCACATTTCACATGCCTTTTATTTTTGTTTTGTTTTATATGAAAATTTCTGCAGATTTTTTTATATATGGTGACTATTAATTTGGCAGTAATCTAAACCTGTTATGCCCCAATATACACAAAACTGTTTTAAGAAATACAACATCAATGACGATTAGTTTCATGGTTTCTGGAAATTTTGTTAGTATGGCAAAATTTTGAAAAGGAACTGTGTTCTCTTTTAACTGATATGGGGTTGACACTTTCAATTCTGGTGCGACATTTACACTTGCGCCGGACCTAATAAGGGTTCCAGTGTTTTAGTTTTGGGAGAAAATAATGGGTACAGAAACTGGCTTGGACTCAAACCCACACAGCAAAATTAATATCTTTTCTTGAGTTTTCCTCCTTGAAAATAAAGTTCAAAGCGTGGATTATGTACACAGGTAATTTTTTTTTAATTCTCTTAGGGGGGGGGGGGTTGAGTCCAACTGGGCCCACTCGGCACGGCGGCCACTGATTGGCCTATTTTAGCCTGCCCCGGGTGATTATGATGATGGAGAATTTGGTGGAATGAAGACTGGCAGGGGAAACCGAAGTACTCGGAGAAAATCCGCCACAGTGCCACTTTGTCGACCACAACTCCCACTTGACCAGACCCGGGATCGAACCCGGGCCGCCGTGGTGAGAAGCCAGCGACTACCGGCTTGAGCTATGGCGCTGCCAAGTACATAGGTATCTATGAACTTCTGAATTCCTTTCGGTTTCAAATCGATGTGCTGGTGTGCCAGTACTGAGCCTTCAATTTACGGAAACAAACTATGGAGAACAAACAAGAACGCCAATGAAATACGTTAAGACTTAATGAGTTACGACTCAATATTTTTTCGAAATAGATAACTGAAAAAATATCAGAAATATTGTAAATGAGCCTCCCACTTTGCTCAAGAATTTAATCTCCTGTGCAACTAATATGTTTCGTCATTAAGAATCTTACAATTCGAAACCAGTCCCAGATTTTGATGTTCTGAAGTGGATCAAGTTGCGCTGGCAGATTAAGAGCACGGAAAGCACTATGACCGATTTCCAGGGACAAACTGTAATCTTGTTCAGCCAGGAGACAGTCTGGTCGAATGAAATGTTCCTAGCCTAGTACACATGAATACCAGACGAACAGTTTCATGTTTACTTAAGTAAGAAACCATCATTCATATAAAACAATAATAAAATTTCCTGTAGCACGTGACTTATAAAACACTGTACATGTCTGCAAACAAGAATGACTCTGGAGTTGAGGTTCTCATTGTGCTGGTACAAAAGCACGATCTTCTGGGTTGTAACACCGTGTACTTCAACGGCCAGAAATCCATACTTTTCAAGAACAATTCTGTTTACGGCCAAGTAGAGATACATTACAACGAGTCCTGTGACTACAAGAATGACCTCCAAACGATTCGATAAGCGAGTGACACTTAAAAAGAAAACTGACAAGTCTGGGTTAACAGTAGCAATCAGGCTGACAGCGTACACACCAGCTTGTCCATTACGGCTTTAAAACTACTGAGCATGCAAGTTACTTTACATGTAGCTCCGCGGCTCTCCCAACATGCAACGGCAGATAATGTTACAGCCGGACACCCACTTGTGCATTCTTCCGTAACGTAACAGCGTAATGTTACAAGTATGTACGGTATCAGTGTAATCATTCGCTCTTGCTCGGTTCGCGGCACGGCCGATACACACTGCTATCTATTTTCCAGCGAGTATCAAACCAAGTTGGGGAACGCGCTAGTGTAGTTAGTTGAGGCACTATGCTACAAGCCGTAAGGTCGCGGGTTCGAGTTCCGATGAAGTGGATTTTTCAATTTACCTAATCCTTCCAACCGCACTAGGACCCTGGGGTTGACTAAGCCTCTAACAGGAATGAGTAGCAGAAATCTTCCTGGGGGTAAAAGGCGGCCGGCGCGTAAGACTGACAACCTCACCGCTATCTGTGAACCGATTGTCTAGAAAATGTGGGAACCTCGACGTCTCATGACCCTATGGGCCTCCACGGCCTGTTACAGGGATAGCTTTAGTTTTATGATACCTTGTTGCTTTACACCATTTGAACAGGCGTGTGTACGCGTTTGTGTGCGTGTTCCCCACCCGAAAACCGTTCCTCATCGGGCCCTGTTTATTTCTCCACAATATTTTTCATATCTCATTTCTCTGAGTACTGTAATTTTCAGAGTGGAATAAAGGATGCACGTTAGCATTGAGAGAACTGTACAAAGCTAAGCCTGTGCTCTGGGGTCCAACACCTCCCTCAAGTATTACAATAAACACATTAAATACAACGCTTGGGAAGAATTCGCTAAGCCTGTGGGGTTCAATTTCAATTTCAATTTCAATTTATTTCAAATTCAAAAATAGATCCAGATACAGCCTGGGAAACAACCATTGGATATAGAATGAGTCACAGATCAAAAAACAAGCATTCCATTCCCACAGGAACAAGTCAAGGCATTCATAATATAAAACAAAATAAAAGAACATATCGGCCATATATACAACAAAACTCCCCCAGTATGGAACTCATGACTCATCTATTATTTCCATAAAATCCAACACTTTAGGACATGGAAAAGTCATATTAGATAGATAAGTAGTACAAAGAACTAAGTCAAGACATAAGAATAGAACCAGAATGCAATTAATCTCGCCGACTAGTACATACAAAAAATTCATCCACAGTATAAAATGGGTGACAAGCAGAGGCATTCATAATATAAAACAAATAAAAAAAGAACATATCAGCTATATATACAACAAAAACTCTGGAACAATCTGGCAAATAGCTTGCTTGCAAATTTTGCGAAGGGATTGCAGGCTGTTGCACAAATCACCAGCAGCAAAATACCGTTGTATTAACTGCCAGTCTCTGTTCAACTGGGGCAGCTCTCTGTACGTGATATCCCCTCTTCGAGGCCGCGACATAGCTCAAGCAGTTAGCCGCTGACTTCTCACCGCGGCGGCCCGGGTTCGATCCCGGGTTTGGTCAAGTGGGATTTGTGGTCGACAAAGTGGCGCTGGGGCAGGTTTCCTCCGAGTACGTCGGTTTCCCCTGCCAATCTTCATTCCACCAATTGTTCCACAATCACCTTCACCTATCATCTGGGGCTGGTACAATAGGCCAGACGTGGCCGCAGTACAAGGGACTTAGTCCCACCCCACAACAATAAAAAAATCCCCTCTTCGCAATTTTCGGACCGACTAAATTAATCAGAAATTTAAAAGTCTCGTGGTGCCATGCCAGTACACTTGTTACACTGTCCATTACTTCCTTGGAACTGAAGTCGCGCCACTGTACACAGTTCTATTTCTACGCATCTGCTTTTGCCACCGGCGTCTTTCCCGTCGTTTCTTGTTCTCTGACACAGTGTGATTTATGAATACAAAGGCTGCGCTTGCTATGTGTAAAGACAAGTTCTGACCAGCAGCTTAGGACGTCTGGTAGATGACGAATATTTGTTCTGTCGTACACACCTGAACGCTCTTTAACATGCAACTCGAAGCCCTCTTTTGTTGTACTATTAGGTTATAGAATAAAGAGCATGTGTGTACCCGGCTTTATTTTCTAAAGACCTTTCATTCTGCTTTCGTCTCGCCTGGTAAGAGCAGTCTCAGGGATGAGAGGCTTCGGATATTTCTTTTCATATGTTAGTTACTTAGTTATCGGTAATTAGTCTTGATGTATTCTAAACAGATACTCTCCAGCTTCACATAAATTATAATTACATTTATTTTTAGTCAAAAATTTATCTATTCTTTACTATCTATCTATGTATACCTATATATATCTATCTATCTCTCTATACCTATATCTATCTGTTTATATCTATATTTATCTATCTATAGCTCTACAGCCCTTGTGGACCTTGGGGGCTTTTTCAGTTTCTTAATCTATACGCAGTCGGTAGGACTCCTTGGACGGGGGATCAGCCCGTCGCAAGGCCGCTACTTACACACAGAACAACGCAAACACAGAGTAAACGCACACAAATATCCATGCCTCGAATGGAATTCGAACCCACGATCCCAATGTTCGAGCGGGCGAAGACGGTTCATGCCATAGACCGCGCGGCCACTGTGATCGGCATTATCCTTCACTGCTAATATCTATTCTGATTATTTCAATGGAACAAGGCTCATTATGTATTATTGGATTTTAAATTGAAAAGTTTCACGGTCTATCCTTTTAGTAACGACACTGTGACAGCCACTGCCTTCCATATCTACGTGTGTACGTGTGGTAATTAGTTTATAAGGTCCATTTATACAGTTGGAATCATTTAAAAAGATCTTGTTCTCTCTTGCGCGCGCACAATCTGCTGTCAGTGGCTGCCGAGGGTGCAATTGAGACAATTTAAATTGAATTACAGCTCCGCAGTGGGCCGTGACAGAACGTCTCCAACCTCTGCCACTGCATAGACGGATATCATGCGGGTTGTAGCTTCAAGGAGCATACTGGAAAGTTTCATGGTATTTTATCGCACTGGCTCAGCTGCTAACATTACAAACAGTGGAAACAGATAAGTTACGACGATTACGAATGATGAATAGGGGGAAATGTAGGAGTTAATATGGTGTATATAGTGACATGCAGACCCGTTGCTAGGCGGCAACCGCGACATAGGTGACTGTACAGTGGCCATTGCTAAGCAGCCGCCCGTAAACAACAGAGGAATGGAGTTTTCTGCGCGGTCCGCTAAGCAACAATTGAACAGCATCAGAGGAACCTTGTTCCCTATATGGTCCGTGTCGAGATGTTATAAGCGGGACAATTGGAGTACTTGAAAGGTAGAAACAAAAGTAAGGAATTATGAGATCACATCTCAAACTCTGTGGCCTATTGCGAAATCGCTTATGAAAGAGGGTGGACCAAAGGCATCAACCGCTGTTCATGGACCTTTAGGAATAACATATCACCCGAACGAGAAAGCCAACGTGATTGCGGACTTTTCAGAAAACCAGGTCACATCTCATGTCCTGTGTGACGAAACCCATGAGCAAAAGATGTAGAACAGAGTCCAAGCTCTCGTCGCATCTGTAGATGACACAAGTTGGGAAAAGTAAAACCGTGTGGACTCGACGGTATTCCAAACGAATGCTTCAGACGATTGGTACATGTGACACATTGATTTAATCACTGCCTTCGGCTGTCCAATTTTCCAAAGCCTTGGAAGGAAGGAAAAGTTATAACGTTACCGAAACCTAGTAAGAACCCGAAATGTCCTCAAAATTTATGTCCGATTAGCCTCTTATCCACAGCAGGCCAGCTATTCGAGAAAATTATTCTGAAAATAGTTCGAAAGCACACTGAAGAAAAGGCCTACTTAATATGGGCCAGTCTGATTTCCGTTACTGTCATAGCACTTCACTGTGTGAAGCTTACTGACCAAGTGACCTTAAATTTAAACAATAACATGTCTACGGCTTCTGTATTCTTGGACATTTAAAAAGCCTTTGATACAATATGACACCATGGCCTGCTACGAAAATTACATAAATTAAAATTTTCGATCAGTTTACTCAAACTTATTAGTTCTCTCTCTCTCTCTCTCTCTCTCTCTCTCAGAGAAAATTCAGACTCTCAGTCGAAGGTAAAATGTGTACGCCAAAGGATATACAAGCTGGGGTGCCACAAGGTTCCGTCCTGTCCTCTACAGTGTGCAGCATATACATAACGATACGCCACAAACACCTGGTGTCTATCTAGATATCTTTTCTGATGACACCTGTATGTATGCGACACACCGCAAAGAGGGTTATGTTCTCAGAAAGCTGCAGCGAGGTCTCAGTGCTATTGAAACACGGTGCGAGCGCTGGAACATAAAAATCAATAAAGATAAAACTCGGGCCATCTACTTTTCTCATAGACTTAGGCCCCTTGAGGTTCATTTTACACTGAATGGACGGAATATACCCTTCTTCAATCGTGTAAGATATCTCGGTGTAATCTTCGATAAGAGAACTATATGGAGTCTATGCACAGAAATGATGGATGCCAAGGCCTTCAGAATATTTATTTCAATCTACTCCTTGTTTAAAGTGAGTTATTAAGCAAGCACAAAAATTAAAATAACCCTCTATAAAGTGCTGATTAGATCAGTAATGACTTAAGTTTGCTTCGCCTGGGAATTAGCGGCAACGCCTGCAAGACAAGGTTCTCCGCACGTAGGTGCCATCGGTCTGCGATTTACACACGGCTTGCAACCTTCCATGTATATACGATTATATAACAAAATTCTGCGAGCAACAAGCAAAAGCCATTACAAAATCATGAGAATGAACATTTTCGCAGCATAGAACAATACGAAACCAGACTTAGAAAATATAAACGGCTTAAACTTGGCTGCGGCCAAGCTTATGACCGCTCAAGTGACTAAGCTGCCGTTGTAGCATATGATAATTAAGACAGACCTGATCCGCTTTGAAAAGCCTGGACTGACAGAGGGCTTGTGTATAGTTCACAAGAGAGAATTGTCAGTAACATGTTACACGGGCCGCGCCATAGCTCAAGCGGTTAGTCGCTGGCTTCCCACCGCGGCGGCCCGAGTTCGATCCCAGGTATGGTCAAGTGAGATTTGTGTTGGAAAAGTGGCGCTGGGGCAGGTTTCCCCTGCCAATCTTCATTCCACCAATTACTCCACAATCACCCTCACCTATCATCAGGGGCTGGTACAATAGGCCAGAAGTGGCCGCAGTACAAGGGACTTAGTCCCACCACACTAGCAATAAAAAATCGTGTTATATGTGTGATACGTACACTAGACAGAAACAAATAAAACTGAAAATGTTCAGTCGAAAAATAAATCTAGTCTTGAGGCTCATGGGGCTTGGCGTCGAGATGGATTAGCGGTAAACCGCCAGTCATAAAATAACTCTGTCTCCGACTATGACAATATGTTATTTGTTGGACGGTCGCCAGTTGGTAAGAAGGTGAGCACGGAAGCAGAGGACGTTGTTGGGATCCGTCATCAGGGAACGGCTGGTGAAGAGACAGCAGACTGAGAAGGCTTTGTACGTGCTGTAGGCAGTGCCATAGCTCAGGCGGTTAGTAGCCGGCTTCCTACGGCTGCGGCCCTTTTTCGAACCCGGGTCAGATCATGTGGGATTTGTGGTGGACAAAGTGACTCTGGGGCGGGTTTTCTCCGAATACTTCGGTTTTCACTGCCAATTCGCATTTCACCGATTGCTCCACACTTATCATTGTCCATCATCCGGGGCTGGTACAATAGGCCGAGCAGTGGCCGCAGTACCACTTGGACTCAGTCTCAACCCACACTTCGTATCTCGAACAGATATGCTGCAAGAAGTAATTAAACTCATGACTTGCTGCAAGGAACGAGCAAGGAAATTGATTCTCCTTTCAATTTCTAAATAGGTCACACAACTTTTCTCTTTGGGAAGTCTTCAATCATTTTCCTTCTCTTCCAGTGTAAACTACTAGACCCAAGTCTGATAAGACAGTGACTGATCACTATTCTGAGGTTTGGTAGGTCATGGCGACCGGTTAAAGTTATAGCACATGGGCTCAAGAAAAATATACACGATTTTGTCGAGGAAAATCTTTTTCTTTTTAAGACGCCACTATAAGGCAGATTGAAATGGAATCTGAATGGATTTTGATATGGAATGGATTGAAGTGACTTCGCAGAAGGAACAGGGAATTGGATTTTAAGGCTCCTAACACACAGCACATTTCTACTCTGTGCCATGTTGACACTGTACATTTAAGTTTTGCGTCAGATTCCCGGTAGGGGAAAATATGTTCTCCAGTGTCCAGACCGGCTCTGGGGCCCACCTAACCTCCTATACAATGGGTACTGGGAGCTCCTTCCTCAGGGAGAAAACAGCCGAGGCGCGGAGCTGACCACCTCCAGCTAGTGCCGAGGTCAAGAAAGGTGGAGCTATACCTCCACTCCCCATACGTCTTCATAGTTTAGTGCTTAATTATTTAAGCATAGGAAGTTTACCTTTAAGCAGTTTTTTATTTAGCCTGTTTGTAATTACTCTAGCTGAGCCACATTTAATGAGAAATATGAACACAATTTGCTTTAAGAAATCGCCGGAGCTAAGGGAATTAAAAAGCATTACATATTGGTCAGTACTGGAATTTGACCCGCACGCCGAGACGGGACGCAGTCGGGCTGGGCGGCTATAACGACATGAAGGCGCTACTTTCACGCATGAAATAAGAAAACAACATTTACGATATTACACAGAGGTTAAAGATCATTTGTGTCCGTATGGCATAAGTTTGTTTAGGATCAGTATCTGCAACATGTTTGTACACTGCTCACTCCTCTCAAACAAGTTCTGTCCGTAAGACAATGGTGAAAGCTTTTCTTCCTAAACTGCTATTAAAATATTATCATGAAAATTTTCCAAGACCTTGGGGGAAAGAATTTATGGCTACCACCTCAGGGAAATATGTTTATAGTATCTATCGACTGCTGCTGTTATCAGCTGCATCAGAAATGCATTTTCCCACACCACCAGAGCATTTATCCGTTATGTTTCATTTGCAGAGGTTATTACAGTATAACGTGAAACGAGGCAGTAATGTGATACGGCGGGTGGGGTCAATTGTGCATGAAGAATCGGCACTAGTTGTCGTCGTCGTCGTCGTCGTCGTCGTCGTCGTCGTCGTCGTCGTCGTCGTCGTCGTCGTCGTCGTCGTCGGTGAATGAGTGTATACGATATCACTGGCAAACCAAGCGGCCGCCTTGGGAGACACGATTTTAGGGACACCCTTTTTTGTTTTACCTTTTGTTAAACGTAAATTAATTTCTGCTGCTCTTTTGTTCGTTATCATGACAACCGATAATAATACAAACACTTTATGGGGTAATCTAAATAAACTCTGTTAAGAACTGTGATACTAAGGATGGTTTTCTTCACAATGTCTGAAAATATCACGTCATTGTGATAAAAGTTTGAGAAAATCTGTTTTTAAATGGAAGGATCTCAATTTTTCGTCCTCTAAGTCGGTATACGGGACCACGCCAACCCTACGTGTTTTGAAAGGGGAAACCCAAATACTGCGAAAAATACGGTCCCATTCTGTCCACTTCAAACCCTACATGGTCTACCCTGGATTTGTACTCTCACCGTCCGCGGTAGGAAAGATAGCAATATGGCCATGAATGATTAGTAAATAATGAATTGTACGGCCGAAGCCTATTTTGAAAATTCTGTCGCAAAAGTCATCCAGAAGGACTGATACTACAGAAGTCCTCAGTCAGGATAGTTACCAGTATTTCGGAGGAATGCATTGCCTCCATCTTAAGAGAAAGTAACCACACACTAGTTCCTCCGAAACGTCGGTAATGATCTACCTGACCACGCACTGTAACATCCCAGAGAACAGCCTCTTCATGGTCACTGCCGTGAGAACTTCCATATCGTATAGCACTGATAGGATTCACTGAACTGTTCCAAGGAATTCATGCGCAAATAATTGCTCAGAAGTGCGAACCTTAAATTTTTGTGTCGCCAATATTTTTAAAATTCAATTCCTCCTGGTAGGTCGCGTCATAAGGACAATCAGCTTTGGGTAAAACACTGATATATTGGGTTTTTGGACTTTATCCATCGTCCTGGTTTTTAAGATAACAAATAAAAACACGACGTTTCGGAAACTGGATCTGTTTCCGTCCTCAGGTGAAGGAAAACACCTATTTAGTTGGGTCCGTTAGAAAGAGCTAGCCTCAATCACTGGAAGTCCAAAAACCCAATATATCAGTGTGTTATACACCATCGTCAGATGGGTAAAGTTTAAAGGCCCATTTACGCAATACAAAATGTAACCGACAGAATATACGTTCATGTTATACACGCACGTCACCGAAATGGACCGCCACAGACAAGCACCGGCCGATGAACTTCGATGAATGTTTCGGGGTGTCGACGTCTATCGGTCACAGAAGAACTTGTAGGTTCTGAGTTCTACCTGACAACCCACCAGTCGCTCACCCACTCAAGAAATTCCAAACATTTTAAGTAAACCGAAGCCTCATTACCGTGTTTACAACAGCCCATAACTGGTCTCTATTATGAGAGAGATTAATCCAGTCCATACTCCTATCTAAGTCTAGGTCTTCTTAGTCGTCTCTTTCCTTCAGGTTTACATTTTGGATTTGACATTAAATAAAAGAAGGGCCAAAACAGATCACACTACTACAATCTTAAATCTTAATTCCGTGAAAAGAAGTTCACAACAAACTAAATGCAAATAACTCCAAACTTTTGGTCAGTTTTTTTATCATGGAGTACACTCAAAAAGTACGCTTAAAACTAACACAAGAACTTACAGTCATTGTATATGATGTTGCCTCTTGTGTCCTTCGAGCAAACTGCGCCAACACACACTACGAGTAGGCACACTAACTCTTTCTGACAGTCATAGCACACTGTTACAAATCTTTTACAGATACTTTATTTTCTTACGTCGACCCGTATAAGCTACTTCCTTGTACGCATGCGCATAAACTTTCTTCGTATCGCGAACCACACGCAGTTTACGTCACGGTGATCCAGACATGCAATCTGGTTACGTAGTATTCGTGATCTGGTCATTTGTGTGGGACAATGCATCAAATGGGGATGTATAGTAAAATCCGATATAAGGTTGCGCCATATGCTTGTACAGTCTGTGGCAAAACAGCAAAGCATTACGGATCACAAGACCGTACCCTCCCTCTAACAAACAGCATTTACATTTGTTAGCGATGTTAAAATTCCTGTTCCATATTCGGCAGGTTCCGGGTTCTATTCTCGGCCTGGAGCCCGGAGATTTTCCTACTATACTAAAACCCATCCAGACAAATGTTTGATATAGTAGCTCAAGAAAATGAAAATATAAATTAGGTCTATCATCACGTTATAATGTGAATACTGCAGAACAGAGAGATTCCAAACACCGCAACACAGCATTCTATAAAGTATATTTTCAACCGATTCTAATAAAAAAACACCAAAACATGGGCCCTTACAAGGCAAACGTAAAGTTTTCCTGTGCTTAATTAATTAAGCACCACGCTATAAAAGCGTAAGAGGGAGTCCAGGTATTGTTTCACCATTCTTGACCTTGACACTAGATGGAGTTATACGATCAACTTCACGCTCCGACCGTTTTAAATAACTCCTAGTACCGACTGGATAGGAGGCTGGGTGGGTCCCAAAGCCGGTCTGGATGCTGTGGTGTAGAGAAAAATATCTTTCCCCTTCTAGGAATCGAACTCTGGCCAACAGCCTGTCGCTATACCCGACTGAACTATCCTGGGTAGCATGGGCTCTATTTCATGCCGGTTTCTTGCTTGGTTTAATCGTATTCAGAATATAATATATTGTCACGTGGGGTATGTCACGCAACAAATAACTTCACGTGGGTCTCGGATTTAGCGAATCTTTATTGTGCTTCACTTCTACACTCACACGCTCTACAATTATTATCAGTTGCAGTATCGCCTGACTTCTGGCCCAATATTCTAATACGACGTCTCAACTATCCTTGGCCGTGGTTGGATCTCAACTATCTCTGATGGCGGCAATTCCAAGACTGTCTTAAATTTGTCTTCATCTATACCGTACGGCGTCTAGGTTTCAACTAACCCCTTTCTATAATCTCGGCCGCTGCTATGCAATGAACCATCGTTATAACCGTGGAGACTCATCTCCGGGGAGAACCGGCGTTCTCTACGCAACGGCTCACTGTTGGGATTACAATACCGCTATTGTTACTTCCTATACAGCGATCTGTTCTAGCGTTTCCATGGGAATACCTCTTCTGGATTCCAGACATGTGACAATATACTGTAACGTAGATGGCGCAACAGGAAGTAGGGGTCACGTGCACTCTGCATTTCCGCGAGTGACGTCACATACCCCCACTCCTTCCATCACTACGCGACGCTCGGTAAACACCACTCACCGCTATCCTGTGACGTCACGCAACAGGGGAGGCTGTGCAGCGACTGTTGCTAGGCAATCGGTAAACACGACGTCACGCAACAGTGGTAGCTATCACGTTACTGTTTTCTGTGTGGTCAGTGCAGAAGCTACATAACAAGTATTCGTCTGTGCTGAGACAGTAATATATGGTCTCGAGTCCCAAGGGACTCAGACCCGAGAAAAACTGCACTGGCAAGTGTCAGCAGCATATACAAAAGGCAGACCCGTCCTCTCGTCAGAGAGGGCACCCCACAAAAACAAGACCATAAATGCCAAACAGTAATAAATATCTGGTCATGAGCCCCAGATGGGGCTCGACACCAAGACCTATTGACTGACTGACCGTCCGTCGCAATGTGACTTGGACTTGGACGTGAACCAGAGAGCCAGTTACTAGAGAGAGAGCGTTACTAGTATTGAGTATGAGTATTCAGTATCCAGTATAAGCTGAAGTTTGAGACAGTCTCCGTTGAAGAGAGTGGAAGCCCAGCATTCGCCGAGAGATAGTTGAACAGCAATTGAGATACTGGATTGCGTAAGACTAAGCTCGTATAACTGTGAATTGTACAAGTGTAAAAGCGAAGGAGGGTAAATATTCGCTACATCCCTGAACGGCGTGAAGTTATTTGTCACGTGACATACCCAACACGCGACAATACCTAATTCAATCAACTGTGCTGGAAATTAATCAGTACCTGGCGATTTATGCCTTTGATGCTGGTTTCCTTCTTGGCTTATTCTTCTGCCATGAAGATGGAAAAGATACTGTCACGTGTAGAGGGTACGCGTGACGAAATGACGGGTTCTAGTTCGGGTGATTGGATTTATTAACAGCTTGGTTACACGCACTCTCAATTACACTCAAATCACAGAGCTATCGCTGATTTACATACAGTTTATTCGCCGTTGCATACGCACTAGGATTATCTCTCTTCCACTAGTTGTTCACTAGCAACGGATCTCCACGCAGGAATTGACACTTAAAATCAGTCCAGATATTGCACATGAGATCTTCCAATTACACTTCCAGTATCACTGCACCGTCGCACATATGAAGTCTTCTTTATCACCCTTGAAATCTTCACAGGTCTTCTACGAACTCCCAAGTACTCCAAAAACTCCATCCTCAATACTCAATACTCGTAACTCGTACTCAAAACTGGATGAATAGTGTTCTCTGCTCCTTATATAGGCTCGGCACCAACCACATACGCATAGAAAACACAGTGCTGCTCGGCAACAAATATCAGGTATTGTTGTCAGGCGTGTTTACCGAGCGTCGCGCAGTAACGGGATGAGTGGGGGGTGTATGTGACGTCACTCGAACTTCCTGTTGCGCCATCCAAGCGTCTGCAGATTTGTCGCCTAGCAACGCGGCGATACAATCCGCAACTCTCACGTTGTGCGCGTGCCCCGTGGACTCTGTGGCTCAACAGTTTCTGCATAGAGCCAATACGCCACAATATGTTCCTCTGAAACATTAGTTGACTTTCAACAGACTAAACGGCGTTATATCCAAGAAGACAGAACTCTTCTTGAAAAGGAGGATGTTTGAGGCAATACAGTAGAATTCAAATAACAACCTCGTAATGTGTATTATTCTTTTACTGCTAGACATTTCAAGAATGAAAAGAGGGAACATCTGAAGTAGGAAATTTCAGGCAGTAAGAACAAGATCAGTGGAGGCGTGTATATGGAAAATGAATAGAAGCAGGTTTACCAACCTAAAATTAACTTAGTTGAAGGTAAGAAGCGTCATCTATTTAAGATTCTCACATGTTGAATGTACGGAAGAATAACTTGAATGTACACGGTTTTATTGATGTTAGGTAAAGTTGTGTCTGTGCTTAACCAATTAAGCACTACGCCATGAAGGCGTATGGGGGAGTAAACTTACAGATCCACATTTTCTTGACCTTGGCACTAGTTGGAGGTGAGTGGTCAGTTTCACGCCCTGGTCGCTTTACCCCTGGGGAAAAAGCCCCCAGTACGCATTGGATAGGAGGTTGGGTGGACCCCAGAGATAGTCTGGACGACGTAGAGAAAAAGATTCTTGACTCTAACGGGACTCGAACTCCGACCTCTCGGTCTTCCAACCGTAGCCGGTCTCTATATCGACTGGGCTATACCGGCTGCGCATATAACTCGTAACTACTAATAACTATAAGAGCCTCACTGACTTACACACTCTATCAATCACTATAGCCGACTACAGAGACCGTGCGGTCTAAGGCATAAACTGTCTTCGCCCGCTCGAACACTGGAATCCTGGGTTCGAATCCCACTTGAGGCATGGCCGTCTGTCTGATTTATTCTGTGTTTGTGCTGTTTTGTGGGCAGACGAGCTGATCCCCCGGCCAAGGAGTCCTACAGACTGTGTATAGGTTAAGAAACTGGAAAAGCGGCCAAGGTCCAACAAAGGGCTGCAGAGCCACAGATCAATGAATGATTACAAATACAGCACGTATAAAGTCTTCTATCTGTTCACTAGTCGTTGTTAGGCAGCGGCTACTAACAGCCGACTCCGACCTCCTATTGCCTATCGACCCTCTGGCTTCAATCTGTGGGTTAAATTTCTGCTGACCCTCGACAGCACAGTCATTCTTGGCTTCAGGTCTCGTCGATATTTACGACCAAGATTTATGTTCTTCCCTAGACATGTGAAGTGTGGCCCCCACTTCGATGAAGGGAGGGGTCGGTATTTCTTTTTAGGCTCTACGTTTGTTGCACCGCAATTTCGACACGAGCTCGCTGGCTCTCAACAGCACAGCAATTTTTGTTTTCGAGTACCACGGGATTTATGGCCATATGTTTCTCTCCCCCAACTGACAAGTTGGCACATTTATACTCCCTGTGAGGAATTGAGGCATCTTTCCCCTTTAATTCCTTGACTGCATAGCGTTTGCTTTACTAGTTGTTGCGTGTAACGACGTTACCCCGGAATCGTTATAGTGACAGCTCAGATACAGTTACCCAGCAACGACGAGTAAACAGTCGTTGCTATGTAATGTCTACAACAACATTGGATCGTGTGTTAGCCAATCGCAAACTAGAAACCATTCGCTGCCTAGCAACGGCCGAGTAAACAGCCGCTGCTGCTCAAAGCCTGCAACAATACGGACAGTGACATGTTTTCTATATGTCCGACACTAGGTTATATAAGAATATACATTGAGTGGGAAGTCAGTTCTACAGTTCGAGATTCTAGTGAGAGTTGTTAACACGAAAGGACCGATTGTGAAACCTTTCGTGTTGTAGTTACGTGGAAGAGTAATAAAGTGATATCGCAGGATTACACTCCTCGAATCTTGTTTCACGACATTTTTGGTGCAGAAACCAGGGAACCTTTGTGAGATTAAGAGCGATAAAGAGCTTAACGAGTTCGTGTATGTTAGTGTATATGTACAGATAGTGTTTGAGTGTTAAATCTTCATTTTAAGCGATTTGCTTGTGCCTTTTGTTCCATCGCTTAAAACCGAAAGCCTAATCATGCCCCGTATAATGATAAAAGGTGGGGTGTGGAGGAATACAGAGGATGAGGTTTTGAAGGCAGCAGTGATGAAATATGGGAAAAACCAATGGTCTCGTATTGCATCACTACTACATAGGAAGTCAGCAAAGCAATGCAAAGCTCGTTGGTATGAATGGCTGGATCCAAGTATAAAGAAAACAGAGTGGAGCCGTGAAGAAGACGAGAAACTATTGCATCTAGCAAAATTGATGCCAACCCAATGGAGATCCTTTGCACCTATCGTTGGACGAACAGCAGCACAGTGTTTGGAACGTTACGAGTACCTGCTAGATCAGGCACAGAAGAAGGGGGATGGAGAGGACGCTGCAGATGACCCACGCAAGTTGAAGCCTGGGGAAATTGACCCTAATCCAGAGACAAAACCTGCACGTCCAGATCCCAAGGACATGGATGAAGATGAGTTGGAGATGTTGTCTGAAGCACGTGCACGACTTGCCAATACGCAGGGAAAGAAAGCAAAGCGTAAAGCTAGGGAGAAGCAATTAGAAGCAGCACGTAGGTTGGCAGCTTTACAGAAACGGAGAGAATTGCAAGCAGCTGGAATTGAGTTGGAACCTAGGAAGAAAAAGAAGCGTGGGCTAGACTATAATGCAGAAATCCCATTTGAAAAGCTCCCTCAACCAGGATTTCACGATACTAGCAATGAGACATTTGAGCCGGCAGCTCCTGATTTTAGCCGACTTAGGCAGCAGCATCTTGATGGAGAGCTGAGAACAGTGAAGGAAGAGCGCGAGCGTCGTAAGGACAAGCAGAAATTGAAGCAGCGGGAGGAGAATGATATTCCTACGGCTATGCTGCAGAATCAAGAGCCAGCTAATAAGCGCAGCAAGTTGGTTTTACCGGAACCTCAGATATCGGACCAGGAGCTGCAACAGGTGGTGAAACTGGGACGTGCGAGTGAGGCAGCCCGAGAAGTCGCTACTGAAGGCGGACACCAGCCTTCAGATACACTGCTGGCTGATTATTCTCTGATCCCTGCAGGGGGCCCTCGAACACCCCGTACTCCGGCACTCACAGCAGATAGGATCTTGCAGGAATCTCAGAACATGATAGCTCTCACTCATGTAGACACACCTCTTAAAGGAGGATTGAATACACCCTTGCATAGCTCAGACTTCTCATGCATGACTCCACAACGGGAAATTGTCACCACACCAAACACAGTGCTCGCAACTTCATTCAGAAGCCAACGTAGTGATGCACTTCATCCTCCAGCTGGTGGGGGTTTCCATACACCAAACATAGATGGCAGTAGGGGTGCTGTCGCACCTACACCCATTCGTGACAAACTAAGCATTAATCCAGAAGAGGGGTTGGATGTGAGGGATACACCCCAAGCCATGCATAGTTATCAGCGCCAGTTAAAAGAGCAGCTTCGGTCTGGGTTGAACTCTTTGCCTGTCCCAAGGAATGACTATGAGATAGTTGTCCCAGATTCTGAGGAAGAAATTGAAGCTCCAGTAGACACTACGAACATTGTAGAGGACCAAGCAGATGTGGACACCAGAAACCTTGCTGAGTTGAAGGCCAAACGCGAACTGGAGATGCAAAGTCGTTCCCAGCCAGTTCAGCGGGACTTGCCTCGACCAGTGGGAGTCAATATGGCAGTACTGCGTCCACCTCACACAGAACCCGCACTCACGGAACTACAGAAGGCTGAGGAAATGATAAAAACAGAAATGATCACAATGCTACATTATGATGCAGTCTATTCACCACCCGTCATACCAGCTGAAACCAAGAAGCGTGGTCAAGTGACAAGCCAAGCAGAGCATTTAGCGTACCTTGAGCAGCATCCCTTTGAGAACTACAGCCAGCATCAACTAGCCCAGGCACACGCAATATTACAGCAAGAGATGGAAGTAGTAAAACAAGGCATGGGGCATGGAGACCTGTCCTTGGAGTCGTACACTCAAGTGTGGGAGGAATGTCTTGCACAGGTACTCTTCCTGCCAAGTCAAAATCGGTACACACGTGCCGACCTAGCTAGTATGAAAGATCGTATTGAGTCACAAAAAAAACGCTTGGAGCAGAACCGAGGCTGCATGACACGTGAGGCAAAGAGGGCTGCCAAGATGGAAAATAAGCTGACAATTCTTACAGGAGGCTACCAGTCACGGGCACACGCACTTATAAAACAACTGGATGATTTGTATGGGCAGATAGAGCAGGCACAACTTGAACTGTCGACATTCAATTTCCTTCAGCGCCAGGAAATGGCTGCCATTCCACGAAGACTTGAGTCCCTGACAGAGGACGTTAGCAGGCAAACTGAACGAGAGAAGACATTGCAGGCCAAGTTTGCTGAGCTTCAGCAAACAGTGGAACAGTTACAGCGCTGAATGTTCACCCTAGTAGGCTGCAAGAGTTACATTTTGAGGCACCTAACTGTGCTTATCGCTTCCTTAGTTGCATTGTCTTACCACTGCAAAGTGAATGTTTTGTACCAGATTACAGTTCGAAGTTGCTGCTAAGGCCAACAGGCCAGTAAACACTTCCCCGCGGTGACGCAACAGCAGAGGAGCTGTGCTAGGCAACGAGACGGTAAACACTTCCGGCTCTGACATAACAGCATACGCTGCTGCGGCTAGGGCAACAGGGAACAGTATAAGAAGTCAGCTGAGGACCGGGCGTGGCAGTGTGTGTTGTGTCGAGAGCAGTGGAAGCCGACAGTTTGCAGTGTGCGCCGACAGAAGGCAGTGTGTGTACAGAGAAGCCATTGGATAGCCAGCTTGAAGAGACAGACAGTTCTACGTTCTAGCGAGAGTTGTTAACACAAAAGGAGCCACTGTAAAACTACATTTATGTTATAGTTACGTTGAATTGTAGTTATGGTGTTGAGCAATAAAGTGACGTCACAAGAATACACTCCTCGAGGTCTTGTTTCACGACCCCCCCCCGGGTATCAGGTTACTTTTCTGACGTCTTCTATGACTCGCAGAGCTACTCTTAAATTGTGTCAGTATCTGTTGCCACAGAAAAGTATTTAGCGCCGTTGTCTAGCAAAGGCCGCATCTATTCTCTCCACTATTCCGACTTTCAGCCATCATGTCTGGCGGTCCTAGTAATCGGTAGATGCATGTATCTTGCACTCTGATGACGCATAGGCTTACGTTTCTAATAATAAAGTAGTAATGTCATGAGGAAGACAGGCATGCGTCTAATTATCAAAACAGACCACATCACAACATAATGTATGTAGATGACAAGAAGAAAATAATAACACAGGAATGTAAACTACATCGCCTGGTTAAGAAATAGTATCATTACGTGTTTAATTATTACTACCGCTGCTGAATGGTAATTGACCTATTTGACCTGCACTGTCGTATAGTTCACACGTCATTGAAAGGAAGTATATTATTTGTCCTAATGTGAAGATGACAATAATAATAATAATAATAATAATATGGTACTATAGAAATCAACTACAGATCAGATCTTTTGCATTCGTCAGATATTGGAGGAAAAATGGGAGTACAATGACACAGTACATCAGCTATTCGTAGACCTCAAGAAAGCCTAGATTCAGTTAGGAGGGAAGTATTGTACAATATTCTGATAGAGTTTGGGATACCCATGAAAGTAGTTAGGTTAATTAAAATGTGTTTAAACGAAACGTATAGTAAACTCCGTGTAGGTAAACATTTGTCTGATAAATTTCCTATCCAGAATGGTCTAAAACAAGGAGATGCTTTATCGCCACTCCTTTTCAACTTTGCCTTAGAATATGCAATTAGGAAGGTTCAGGGAAACAAGGTGGGACTGAAATTAAACGGGACACATCAGCTGTTGGTCTACCCCGATGATGTAAATCTACTGGGTGATAATGTAGATACCATAAAGAAAAACACACAAACTTTAACTGATGCAAGTAAAGATGTTGGTCTAGAAGTAAACACAGAGAAAACTAAGTATATGTTACTGTCTCGTCACCAAAATGCAGGGCAAAATCATGACATAAAGATAGGAAACAGATGTTTTGAAAACGTGGCACAGTTCAGATATTTGGGAACAAAGATAACAGATCGAAACCTGATTCAGGAGGAAATTAAGAGGCGACTGAACTCTGGTAATGCTCGCTACCATTCAGTCCAGAACCTTTTGTCTTTCTGTCTGTTGTCCAAAAACATAAAAATTAGAATATACAAAACTATAATTTTGTCTGTGGCTGAGTATGTGTGTGAAACTTGGTCTCTGACATTAAGGGAGAAACATAGACTGAGGGTGTTTGAGATCAGGGTGTTGAGGAGTATATTTGGACCAAAGAGAGATGAAGTGACAGGAGGTTGGAGAAAACTGCATAATGAGGAGCTTTATAACTTGTACTCTTCTCCAAGTATAATTAGAATGATCAAGTCAAGGAGGATGAGGTGGGCAGGTCATGTAGAACGAATTAGAGAGACGAGGAATGCTTATAGGATATTGGTGGGAAAGACAGAAGGAAAGAGACCACAGGGAAGACCAAGGCGTAGGTGGGTGGACAATATTGAAGTGGATCTTAGAGAAACAGGATGGGATGGTATGGATTGGATAGATCTGGCTCAGGATAGAGACCAGTGGAGGGCTCTTGTGAACACGGTGATGAATCTTCGGGTTCCATAAAATGCTGGGAAATTCTTGAGTAGCTGCAGAAATGGCGGCTCCTCAAGAAGGGCTCAGCTCCATGAGTAAGTAAGTAAGTATGGTACTATAGAACTTTGTTTGGTCTTGGCCGCATTTTCAGTTTCTTGAACTTATACGCAGTCGATAGGACTCCTTGGAAGGGGGATCAGCCTTTCGCAAGGGCTCTGCCTACACAGAGAACATCACAAACATAGAATAAACACATACGAGTACAATACAGACATCCATGCCTTGAGTGGGATTCGAACCCACGACCCAACGTTCGAGAGGGCGAAGACAGTTCACGCCTTAGACCTCGCTGTCACTGTGATCGGCTTATGTACAGAAGGTAAATATCGATCCTGTTTAAAATCAAATTTTAACATCAAATTTTGTTTCATTGCGAAAATGAAATTATAACGTCACATAAGTTCCGTTCTCTGTAAGAAACGCAATATTTATCCCTATCCTAGCCAAAAAGTTGCTTCTGCGTGGGTCCTCATAATTTCTGAACTCAAGGGCAAACTTTAATAATACTCTACAGAAACATACACCATCGCATGCAACTATCCAAATCTATATTTTGTACTGCAGCCATATTGTTATCAACTGCAGATATCAACGACTTTAAAAAATATTTCGGCATTTTGAAGATCTTTCACAGTACACAATTCTAGCAGGAAAACATGAGAGAAAAACGATTTTGGAGACCTAGGCGTAGATGGATGTATAATATTGATTCCTATCCTGAGCCAGATGAAATTAGTCCAAAACCGCACTTCCTGTTTCTTTAAAATCCATTTCCATATTATCAACCTTTCTACAACTAGATCTCCCAAACTGCTTTCTTTCAAGTTTTCCTTCTATAATTTCAACCGCCGTCTAAGAGCTGATTGTCGATAAAATGTGGGAGCCTCACTTTCTCACAAACCTATGGGTCTCCACCACCTGTTCGAGTAATGGTTTTACCTTTTACCTTTTACAGGTGAGTTACATGTATTGTTCAGTTCATCCTTCATTGGATATAAAGTTTATCCAGGTCTTCAAGTAAAAGACCTTCTGAAGTCCTTATTTTGATATTCAGCGCATCTAGATTGCCAATGATCTCTATTTTTAGTTCCTAAATCCGCTCTTGTATCAAAACACTTGTTCCATTATAAGAAAGAATTAATTTATTCGTACCTAATACCCTCCTGAACGCTCGTGTGAGATATCTTCGGAAAGGATCATTGCTTTAACAAAGACCCACTGCAATGCATTATTTAGTGAACAGTCATATTACGTATTTGCGTCACCATGTAAGCTCCTCTCAGACACTTGTGTGACTGACAGCATGACGAACAACGGGAGATCAGTGTAGCATACGTAAGCCTTTAAAGCGCTGTCAATATGTGCTTTTGGACATACCGGGCTGCCCAGAATATGAATCCACATAATTACAATATATTCTAAAACACACTGGCTAAAAGGCGGTCTGTCCAAGTCCATGGCTGAATGACTGGGTTGTGACAAATATGTAAAAATGGCGAATCTATTGGAACAATATTGAGTAGTACCTGGAATACATGTGGCACATATGCTATTTTATCAAAAATTGACGCTATTAACATGTATAAATGATACAATCGTGAGGCATGAAATTTTGTGTGAATAACAGTTCAGCATCCAGACTCTCTCTCACAGTAAACATGCCATATCTCTATTATAGAGACTAATTAGTTAATGCTGTAAAACAGGAGGGCCCCTAAGTGTACCGTTAAGAAGAGATCTGGATACTTGCAGTTCATCAGCAGGTTCCAGAAATTAACTTCAGAAACTGCAATAATTTATAAGTCACAAAAAATATTACTATACTCCAAAACACTGCCAGTCCACCAACCACTGGGACACTACGGTTGAAGCCTTGACCGACCTGCTGTGTAAGAAAATGCCTTCTGTCTATGCAGATAAATATGCAATCTGTGGGCAAATTGTAAGTTTTCCAAATGTTGAAGCAGGGGTCGTTCCGCGTGAAATCATCCAGATGTGTCGCTCACCATTTAAAAAAAATATATTTTGTACAGTTATTTATACATATTTTCATACTACAAAAATATTTAAAAAAATTGTAATCCGCCCGGTTCTCCTGGTACAGGCGTTTTTATAATGCGAAAAAACGCGTTTTCGGCTGAAATGGAGGTTTGCGTTATCTTCAATATCTCGATAATTATTGAAGCTACAGACTCAAACAAAAACGTAATTTGTTCCTCATGATATGGACTACAAATCATGTTATTACAAGTTCTTACTCAGCTCACTTTCTCTAGGTGTAATTAAGCTTGAAACTCACCTAGCGATTTTGGGAAAAACGCTATTTTTGACCTTCAAAAACCAATGGGAAGGGGAAAGTATCAGATCTGTGGTTTCTACCTTTTGTTGTTATCTACATGGGAAATATGATCACGTAGTTTTTAACCCCGTATCTATTTTCCAAAATTTTCCAGGAGATTTCAAACTTTGCCCTGGGCCCAAAATCGACCATTTTTAACATCTCATATCTCCGGTGGAAAAGCTCCGAAAATTTTGAAATTCGTAGAAAATAATGCTCTATTCTAGAGTAACTTGGAGATAAAATTACAACTTTGATATTCAAATAAGAGCGAAGTTGTTGGCACTTTGATTTTTACCAAAAAAAAATCAAAACCTCGATAATTGGCTTACCTGCATCCAGTAGTATTAGTTCTTTGTGTACTCCGATGAAAATTTTCCAGTTTGTTTGAAAGTACACGTAGTTCAGTAAGTGTCCACTATCACGATGTCTTCGAAATCATCGGAGTTGGATGTTTTATGACACCTGACATTGTTTTCCTCCAGATGGACGACCCGGTGTTTTTCTCTTGTGTGGAGCACAGTTTTGCACTTTTGGAACATGTTTTTTAAAATGATTTCATTTCTTGCAACTTCCACTGTTAGCACAAAAAAGTTAACTATCCCTGGGATATTTTCTGTGCAGAATTTGTACAGTTCTAGCGGGCACATGATTTGATTAAAATTAGTTCTTTGAAGACTGGCTTTCGATGCTTGCCTCTTCGTGGTGCTGCCAATACCGCCACAGCTATTCTTCCCGTACGAGGTGGCAAAGTTCCATTCTGCTTCAAGTGCGGAGTCGTCATAGTGATGACATAAATTGGAAAGATTCTTTTTGGTCTTATATCGGCTTCCAGCGCCATCCCTGAAATAAATAACTTTCCTGACTGAAGGCACATTTTCTTTTATATCGGCGATAAGATATTTTTGGAACACATAAACTGTGGCTGTATCGTGCTTCGCATGATCACTGATTATACACAAGTTTCGGCATTTTGTTATATTGTCCGCCTTGTAGTAATACACAAATGGGTCAAATGTAGCCTGTTGATTTACCTAGTAGAAACTTTGAATCTCGTCTTGAACGAGAAACGAATAGTTTTCTGCAAAATCTGCAAGAACGAGGCACTGTGTTTCGTCCAGGCTTTCCCTCGTTTCTTTCAAATACTGCGACTGAATTTTAGCCACGTAGTGATGTTTTTTTCAGTTTTGTCAGTTTTTCAATTAGAGATTCGCAGAATTCACTGTAACTTTTCATTATATAGATCATGTTACCTCTGTCTGTGTTGACCCATTGTTTGCAGACTATTTGATCGGGCATGCTCTCTGATTCAGCTGATAGCAATTGCATCAGAATTTCTTCTCCAGGGCAGTCTGCGCATTCATTACTCATGCACTTATAACTTTCGATGTCACAAACCTTTACATGTAATAAATCCTTGTAGTCCGAATTCAATTTTGCTCCCTCTAGCATCAGCTAAACATTTTCGTGGTAGCTGCACACACACAAACGGGGTGAGTCCTCGATGCACCAGCAATGATACACCACTTCGGTCGAAGTGCACAAAATTTGGAGAAACCAATTTTGTGTTCAGGTTGAGTATTCTTAAAGTGAACGTAAAGTTCCTTCAAATTGCATAGTATCAGCCGTTTCTGCATATGCTATTTGATACCTCCCACGTTAACACTCACACAATCATTTTTCCAGGGCAGATCCTACTATTTTTATTGTTTTCATAAAATTCCGTGACAGCCTGAATTGTTTCTTCACTAACTGTCTGGCCCCGCCTTTTGCCTAAATCCGGAAGGATCCCTCGCATCTGTTGAAGAGCTCGAGTAATTCTAACCAAGTGCTCACAAACTTGAAATTCTTGACTTATCTTCTGTCATGACCACGAAGTTGGCAATAAGCTAATGATTTTAATTTTTTCTTCTTTGCTTGAGATTAAACATTTCTCCTTTAATTTGTTAATCAACAAATCATACTCCTCACTTAATTCAAAGGAAGGTATTTGTTCATCTGAATCAAGATCCATCGAGTCGTCTAAAAATGAACTCGCTAATTTCCTTCGAAGAGAGTAGGATATACTTCTACATGTTTTTGATAAAACAGCGGGCCTTTTCTCTGTATTCATCTTCATAATTTTAGCCATAGGAGAAATATCTAGAGCCGAACATACTCCTAATTCTGCCAGATTTTCTTGCATAGGTGCAAACTCGTCCCTTCCAGAACCACTACTGCCCCCACACGGTTTCTTTAAGAACAAAAATCTTTGTGTAACAATTAGGACACAAGGATTTACCCGGTACTAGAGCTACCGGAAAATTATTTTCTTTCTTCACATGTTCTAATGACATTTCACGTAAACCTTTCTTAATGGTTCGTTTGTGCACTTTTAGCGGGTCACAACAAATATTTCCAAACAGGTGATTGTATTTAACAGAATACTTAATCTCATGATGCTTGCATACGGAACTCAAATCGCATTCACCCAATCTTAACTTTAAAACAGTTTTTCACTCACAAGCGTTAACTGTTTGTTGACGGCACCATACGTAGTCTTACGACACTCTTCACGTGTGACAATACCTATAGAACATTCCATTTCAAAAAGTTTTTACTTTCGACTTGGAGAACACCGAGCTCGATACACATGAAAGATCTACAGTTGCTGAACATACACTGACTTACAGTTCGAGACAACATTCACGTGAATGCTTCACCCATACATAAAGCTGCTGAAGAAGCAGCCCAACACTAACATCACGATTACAGAAGTTTGGGTTCAGATGTCAAAACACACGAGGCGCGCAATAAGAGACCTACATCCACGTTTATAGCCAGCTAAAACCAAGTGTTGATAACGTGTCATTCCGAGCAGTAAGTACAGGCCTGAAAATGATTTTAATGACAAAACATAGATCTCTTGTATTTTATACCGAATAAAGAACCACCAATACCATTGGATGCCAATTATCGATGTATTAATTTTCTTGGTAAAAATCAAACTGCCCACAACTTCGCTCTTATTTTAATGTCAAAATTGTAATTTATTCTCCAAGTTACTCTGGAGTAGAGCATTATTTGCTAAGAATTTCAAAATTTTCGGAGCTTCTCCTCCGGAGATATGAGATGTTAAAAATGGTCGATTTTGGGCCCAGAGCAAAGTTTGGAAGCTCCTGGAAAATTTTTGAAACTAGGCACGGGATTCAAAACTACGTAATTATATTCCCCATGCAGGTAACAACAAAGGGTAGAAACCACAGATCTGATACCTTCCCCCTCCCATTGGTTTTTGAAGGTGAAAAATAGCGTTTTTCCAAAAATCGCTAGGTAAGTTTCAAACTTAATTACACCTAGAGAAAGTGAGCTGAGTAAGAACTTATAATAACATGATTTGTAGTTCATATCATGAGGAATAAATTGCGTTTTTATTGGAGTCTGTAGCTTCAATAGTTATCGAGATATGGAAGATAACGCAAACCTCCATTTCAGCCGAAAACGCGTTTCTTCGCATTATAAAAATGCCTGTACCGGGAGAACCACCGGGCGGATTACAATTTTTTTTAAATATTTTTGTAGTATGAAAATATGTATAAATAAGTGTACAAAATATAATTTTTTTTTAAATGGTGAGCGACCTCTCTGGATGATTTCACGTGGAATGACCTGCAGGTAGTATGTATATCACCAATGAGTTTTAAAAGGTTCAGTAATAAACACATGATTAATTTTGTCCTTAAAATAAATGTGAAATAATAACTAAAATTAAGCAAACTTGAGAAATGAATGGCGTTGATTTACAAATAGAACACTACTTATTGTTTCCTGAGGTTGGGAATTCTTCATGGGTTAGCAACATGTGTTACTAAACACTGGCATTTAGAGCCATGAACTCAGAACTAGAAAGTATTTCAGATTTCAAACATAGTGTTCAGCAACTCTGTTAAAGCAAATAACATGTCACAAATTAAGGAAAATTCTATGCACTCAAAAATTGTGATTGGCATATAAGAAAATAAAAGTATTTATTATGAAAAGAGGATAATTGTTTATTTATCTTATTTTACTACAGATGACATTTTAAGCTTACAGCTTACAGATGATGATGTTGTCACTTATGAGTTCACAAAATGAAACTTGTGTTAGCCACACAGTTTCTTTTTAAAACCACACATTTGTATTTCTATCTCATGATTTGTCTCACCAAGACCGATATTAATTGCCAATACAGCTTATGAAATCTAGCACTTTTTGCACAGTCAATTTCGACATTAGTGAAACCTACCACAAGAAAATTTTAAAAGCCACATTGGTGTACCATCCCAGTAACCACTATCACTTACAGTTCACTTCATGTGAGTTAATCCCATACCCCACCTATTTCATGACCTCTATAAATATTAATAAATAAAATACAGCCAGTAGAACACCAAGATACTGTATAGGTGGGGGTTTATGGTAATGTGTAGGCAACATGTAATCTAAGCACAGTTCATGTGTACTGGGTGTTGCACTTGCATGATAGGGGTAAGAGAGTATAATACGTATATCATTTAATGCGTTCTTCCACACATAATTCAGTTTGTTTCAGGGTTTTAAGCTATCATTTTTGTAGAGTTTTTGAAAGAAATTTAGCATATTATAATAAATTATTTATACATTATGAATCGATGCATGGACTCCAGGGGTCCACCTCAATTGACGTCTGTCTTTAAACTGCCAAAGAAAATAATAAAATTTAGTCAATTATCAGTAGTTTTACATTGGCAAATATTTCCACATAAAGATAATTTCAAGCGAAAATAAAACACGCACTGTACAAGCTGGAGAGTATACAAAGTAATTGGAATTTTGTAAAAAAAAATAGCCTGTGGCATAGAAGTGTTACTCTACCCAAATGATCCCATGGATCTTAGCCATTTGGGAAAATTTCCTCATTAGAATTGTCTGTATTGGTATTGTCAGTGCAAGAGGCGTGGGTTGAACCTGCCCATGTGGAGGATGAGTCCTGTAGGGTTGTGTCGAACAAAATAGAGGAACGGCCTATCAAATCGCAGCCGTGGGGCATCAGGAAGTCTTGCCTGGCGTGGTCTTAGAGCAAGAGGCAGGGATGAAAGTCCCAGGTCATCCACATCATCAAAATTCACAGATCCATCCTTTGCATTCTCATCGAGTTCTTCTCTGCCAGATCGCTGTGGGGACGTAGGGTACACTTCTACATGATGACGAGAACCAATAGCGTCTTCAGCACATGTGCTGAAAGTGTTCACTTGAATAATATCTGACAGATGCAGATCATTTGTGAGACCATTGATTCCACGTAGATCGGCATGTTCAGCACTGAACAGATCCTTGAGACCCATCCGCTGTAATGGTGAGGTCATATTAAGCAGAGAACGATGTGAAAAGCGAGGTATCTGAAGTTCAAGCCCTGGTCGAGGCAGGAGACTTCGGAGTAAACGTGACCAAGCCCCACGGCGATATGAGGTTTCAATTAGTCGTTGCTCAAGACGCTGAAGTCCATCACCTGGAGCCTGCTGACCTTGCTGACCTGGTAATACCATTACGAGACTAACAACAGAGTCATCATTGATTATTGATGCTGCTGTAGCATCAAGTACAGGTTCATATCCAGCCAAGAAACCGCTGAACCACACGGCTGCAGGAACAGGAACAAGCCGACGTTGCCGTATAGCAGGCGTCACTGTGAAATACATCTCACCGTCACGACCAACGGTGGATGCCAGTCTGCAGTCAGTCTGCAACAACAGTTTAAATGTGTAGTGGTAGAAGTGAGGTCACAGTTTGCTGTGAGTGGTAAGATCTGAGCAGTTGTTCAGGTCTGGGTTCAGTGCATAAAGCCACAAGATAAGGCAAGCAGAATACCGGCATATTAAAAAACATGAAGAATTACACCTTACCATTCAGGACAATCCAGAATTTCTGAAAAGTTATTCTCCTGGCATACTGAAAGGAGAAACTACAAAAATAATTTTAAAGGTTCAGCATTAACCTCAGGTTTTGAGATACAAAATAATCATTGTTATATGTCATAAAACCTGACATTTATCACTCAAAAGATCACTACTGAGAGACACAATGACCCTTCCTCCATATACCAAACAACAGATCCTCAATATCTGTTGATTGTATATTAGTTTGTCATCTTTCTAAATAAATATCTATTTTTTAATAAACAAGCTCGTTGTTTATTTTTTTCTGCTGCTGCAATAGCTTCTTTGTCATCTAAAGACTTTTTACATGCTGCAGAATAAAATGGAACATATTGTAATATGTTTGGAATAGGTACTCTCATGGCAATGTAATAACAGTGAGCTGTTGCACAGATAATGCCGAAACAAGGAAAGCGTTCCCCAGGAGATGAACAACATAAGGTTTGTTGCACAACAGCAGACTGTTGAAACAGTAGAAATGGAACCGCAAGAGATGGTGTCTGGTATCCAGTCCACATAATGCCTATATAAGAGAGTTGGAAGCAGAGCCAGGCAGACACGTACGAACGAGATGTTGGGATCCAGCCACAGACAGAGATAGTTGGATGATAGCCGCTGCAGAATGCAGTTGAAACCATACTATTTGTATTTGAGTGTGCAAGAATAAATGTGTTCGCTAAATCCGAGACCTACGTGAATTTACTTGTAGCATGACATGCCCAACATGTGACAATATTTAGGGCATAAGTTTCTCTTCCAAGGCAAGTCAGTAGAGCAGATGATGGGGTCCTGAGTCAATGGATGAGCTGTATTGCAGCTCTGCTGTACATGAAGTAGGACGGTACCTGAACACAACTCCTTCCAATTCCTTACGTGTTCATCAATGAAGATCATCTTCTCCTTCATCCAATGCTATACAGCATATGAAATTTAAATAGTACCATTAAGAAACCTATTCAGTGCATAGTTCCAGAAGTGGGATGAATTTGAGTCCCTCAGTACAACAACCACAGGTGGATCTGCTAGCCTGTGCCTGATAATGAATGGATATGGAGAAATGCTGGAATAAAATGCAGGAGAATGTCAAAGTTCTTAAAAAAACTGCCCCATTGCCACTCTGCCTGCAAAAAATCCCATATGGACTTATATAATATAATTATCAGTTGAAGCAGGTTAGGTTATAGATTATCCTAATTGAGATTTCTGTGCTTTTCCTTGGTGCTTCCAGAAGGATACTACCTTCATACAAACATATCTATCCAATTTTTGGTCCTTATCTACCTCTCATACATGATCATATCCTCATATAATTTGATGATATACAGTGTATTATTTTTAACTGAAACAGCATTGCAAAGTAACTATGACAGTTATTGTGTTTTTGGACATTATACATTGTCCTGTATTTTTTCTGAAACATTTTGAAGATAGATCACTATCTCCATCTTCAAGCAAAAACCTACTCAGCTGGGCCAAATCTATAGAGCTAACAGCCCCAATTTCCAGGCCTAAGAACTGAGCAGCATTATCACAGGGAGTAAAATGTAACTCCCATAGATGGCAGGCTGGCATGAGCCAGAATCATAAAAGACCATATCCAGAAAAGATGAATCCCAAGAAGATCGACATGAAGTTCAGAAACTGATGAAGGACTGTTATGTAACAACAGCTGAACAATAAACAGGAAAATAATAGAATGAGAATACTCATATGCTGAATCTATGAGAAGGAAAATGAATTAACTATAGCATGCACTAATTCTTCTCAGTTTCTCCCAAAAATGTCCTCTACTGACTACGTCTTCGCTGGCTGGCAACTGTCCCTCACCTCACCCATGGATCCAGAAGTTCTCACATTCTTGACTGACTAAGTATGTCCAGTCTGTTAAATTGCTACTGGTCTTCACCAGCACAGGCATTCGTGGCTTCAGGTCTCATCGAAATCTATGATCAAGATTTTAGTCTTGTCCTAAATATGGATATATTTTATGAGTGGCCTTCCTCAGTGAAGAGAAGAGAGGTCTGCTGACTGAATCATCTAATTTGTGCTCACTATGCAGCCTCAGGATGGAACGAACAGAAAACACCATTTCCAACAGTTCTATATTGTGGCATCATATGTTCATTGTCGTGGAAACATGTTTATTGGCTGTTCCCTAGCAACTGCAGTCTTTTTGCCTAAGTTTGTTCTGGTAAGTGACATTCATGAATAAGTTCACTGGCCAGTTTTTAAGAAACTGTGTATTTCAAGCCTCATGACAGACATTTTGCTCAAAACCAGAAGCTTTTGTCATACATACGATGACTGAGATTGTGTGACTGAAATAAAAAGAATTAATTTCTTGCTATTAAATTCAACCTTTTTCCTGATTATGTGATAATATTTTGATGTCATTTTCTTAAGTTGGATGTCAGTATCAGTAACCATGAACTTTACTATCTCCAGGGAAATCATGGTGTGTAGTCTCATAGACACTTATCATACCCTGAAAATGGAAGTAGCAAATTCCTTAAAAACTTTAATAAACATCTATCAGACTACATAACATCATATCCCTGAAGACAGTAATTTGAATGCATTTTCATTACAATCTCCCAATAGTAACTGATGACAAGCAATTAAGGTTAGTATCATTATACACTGCAGAACTGTAGAGCTTATCATGGTGACATTGTAAACACTGTAATGCCAGTCTGATTCACACTTGTGTCATGTATATCCTGTTTTATTTAGTGTTCTCACCTGTAAAATGTTGGCACTGAACACGGCCAGGGGTGGCCGCAGCAGGATGTTGGAGCTCCGGAGGTACTCAGGCACTCTGCCATGGGTCTGTCGCTTCATGAGAAGGTTGGTGCGCCGTCTCACTAGATCACCAATTGCACTGAAATTCACCTCTTCAACGTGGCCATCATAGAATTGTTGAGCCCGTTCCTTGTAGAAATCTAGAAGCTTACCCTTTGTCTGAAGAGAAAATATACCACTATCTGCATATGCTTATGAAACAAGAATAATTAAATATTTGACCTTCAGGTGTATCAATGTTATAATAACTGCATTTCTTAACATCCCCGACTGCATAGTGCATGAAAATACAGTTACATACTATGCCAATAAAACACCATATCCCACACACATCTTGCAGAAAAGGTTCTTCAGTCAGGTCAATTAGAACTGATCATACTAGCCTTACTAAACATATTAGCTAAAGGCAAAGGATTGTTGTTTTGAAGTTGTACTGTCATCTTCTGAAATTAATTTATCTCAGCTTTTTTCTTGCTCTTCCATACGAAAATTTAACTATCACATTGGCTTTCTAAATATCAAAAATTTCTTTTACTTTGTGGCTCCTTCAAAACAGTAAATCAGCATCATGCTCACATCTTGTTTATAGATATTGTATTTCAGTTACTTTTCTAAACACTTATCACTGGTTACAGTCTCTCTTCTCAAAAAAGTCAGATGAACTATATTTAAACCTTCCATTGCTATTCATTAGTTACCACCAAGAAAGTTAATTCCTGGTTTCTTTAAATAAATATAACCAACCAAGTCAACCTGACCTCATGCTTGGGTGGCATTAGCTGAAGTATGGATGGATAAGGTTAGGTAACCCAAACTAGCAAAGATCTGACTCTGTCTGAAGGGTCGCAGATGTTTTTGCAACAGACATAACAGTACCACAGCCTAATCCTGCACCCAGTGTCATACTGAATTGCTAGCTCTGTTAGAGGCACACCTGAGTTTCCAGATATACATTATTGTGGGTGTACATATGTATGCAACTATAAACTATGTATATAAGTATTCTCAGGCTTCTTCAGCTTTTTTCTTTATATCCTTCTTGAAGCTACATTTAAGTATTACAATTTGTAAAAGATTTTAACAGATTAACAACACCTTAGAAATGGACAACGAAAGACTGAAATCAACATGTAAAACAGCAAGGTGTGTTCCCACGAGACTTAATATTATATGTACAGAATTCAAAGAAATATGAAAAACACTGGGGAAGGACCAAATTTAACAAAAGAAACATGCAATGTACGTTTAACTGTGTGCTTGAGTAAGGATATGGATGAACTTCCCCCTCCCCTTTCATCTCTGTAAGAAATTGGAAAGAATTTTAAGTTAATAATCATATAGCTTAGTGATGTGTATTACTGCACACAGTGCCCACTAATATAGCATCCACTATCAAAATATTGTCAGGCATAACTTCATATTTGAGTCATGCAAATGAATTCAAATTAAATTCTCTTGTATACCTACTTCCCCCACGTCAGACATGAAACATGCATGCAGATAGTCTGTCACATCTATCTAACACATTTATGCACAAAATATATCAAGTACTCATAAAACTACAACACATTTAATCCATATCCATTGCAATGATGAATAAAATTGTACAAAATTTACCAATTTTTCAGTACTTTCTACAATAATTCAAATACTGGAATCATGGGTTCATATCCCAAAAGTTCTAGTCTCTGTATTCTATATTGCACCTTCAAGTACAGGGGATGTTCTTGCAATGGCCTGATCCTCCTATCCAAAGAGTCCTACCAATTATATAAATTGGCCTGATCCTCATATCCAAAGAGTCCTACCAATTATATAAATTATGTACCTTTTTCTGCAGACAATAATAGTGCATTAGAATTGGACACAGGGCCAAATCAATGAACGTGGAAGGGGGACAATAAAAATAATATGGCTGTGAAGAATTCCACTTTACTTACCCTATCACTGTACAACTCTCTGACAAATGCAGCAGTTGCTACAACCTGGGTCCTGGAAAGTATCACAGACTCTGTAACATTCCTGAACACCTGGTGTGGGTTGAAGGTAACCATGTCATCCAGGCGAAGGATATCATTCATCTGACCTGAGGTTGGACCTCGTGCCCCAAGGAACACCATGGCAAGAAGTGATGTGACTGCAAAAGGAGACATGGTCACACTCCTTGATGCTGTCAATCCCTTGGCTGTAACAGATGCCCACAGACGGAAAGCCAACTCATTACAAAGTTCAGCAAAACGTCGAACATCTTCCTCAAGTCCTGCAGAAGTCGCTTCAAGGCCCAGGTTTTCTTGAGGTGCTGGCTCTAGATCAACTGTGACATATGTCTGTGGACGCTGGGGTTCCTGAGGCTTTGCTTTGATCTTGTTATCCTTCACCTTTTCTTTGTTCAATCCACTGTATTTTAAGATTTCAATGGGTGTTGTGACATCTTCTGTTGCAGATGTGGTAGTAGGCTTTCGCGTACTGCTAACGGTAGCTCTGTCTATGACTTTATTATCATTATGCTGAGAGAATGATAGATTTGGCAGTTTTGTCCAACTCGTGTTTGCAGCAGTTTTTTTTGTAACATCAGACTCTGTTACTTTCTCAGATGAACCTGTACTGCTAGTCACCTCAGACTCCCAATGATTAACATCTTTCACACTGCTTTCACTACCTTTCTCCAGTAATGTTTTCGTAAAACCATTTACAATATTAGATTCGGAGAAAGCTGTTGTTTCTTCTGATACTTTATGTTCTGTAACAGGTGAATCAGTTGTGCCCTGAGGTTCATCCTCTCGAAAGCTTGGACTCTCCTTATTATCGCTATTGAGTTCATCTTCTGCTGCTGTTGTTTCGGTTTCATGCCTTACAGTTACCTCTGCTGTGAAGCCTTCTGTAGTCATTTCAAAAGATGTTGTCTCATCACCAATAGCTTCTTTGTTCTTGTCTTCAGCAGGCAGACCTGTTGTTGTTTCATCGTTTTCAGCAAAACTTATGACAGTCGTTTCACTAATATGCTTATTTTCATCCTTTTTGTCTATAATATTTACGTCAGTTCTTGTTTCCATGCTTTGAATAAATTCAATGTCTACAGTGGCAGGAGTAGATGTGTTTAACTCTTCTTTCTGTGTCTCATCTTCTGTTGTTTCAGACTCCAACTTTGTTGTACTTTCATGGCTTTCTGTTGATACTCTTTGCATATCATCATCAGCTTCATTCTTTTTAATCATTGAAATATGCTCTGTGCTGATTTTTTCATCCATTGACTCATCATTCGGTTTAACATTAAGGTTGCTCTTCATAGATTCATGGCCCATTTCAGTATCATCTTTCTTATATTTGGTTAATGTTACAGTAGACGTTTCTGAATTCTCCTTTGTTGTCACTACTGATGACTGCATTGCATCTCTTGAAATAATGCTTTCAGGTATAACAGTTGTAGCCGCAATATATTGCCCTTCTACTTCTGTTGCTATGGAAAATTCCTCGACACCAAGTTTGCTTGCGCTTAACACATTTGCTTCAGTCTTAATGCTGTTTCTATGTGCACTTACATTTGGCTCTTCTGTTGTCACTTTGAGATCACTGGATATTGTGCTTTCCCCTTGCTCAGTCCTGTCATTTCCAGTAGTGATATCATCTGCAGCCTCAGTCGTAATTATTACATTAATATCAGAATTTGGATCAGTTTCTCCAAACACATTAATTGCAGTTTCCTCATCGTATGGTTCTTTTTCAGTAATTTCAAAATTACTCTTCAAGGCCTCATTACTATTATTATTATTAGCACTCATTAATAATTCTATGCTTGTACTCTCTGCAACATTCTCTTTTGTGTTTTCTTTATTCAACTTCTTTTGATCTTCTAATTCTATCACTGCTTCTGTCAGTTTATATGGGCCTTCAGAATTATTATCACCTTTGTTTAGGTCCACCTTGTTCAAGTCCATTGGATTATTCTTATTATGGTTACCATCAGCTTCTACTGTAGTAGATTCTACTGCATCTTGTTCATAAATATTGCTTCTGTTTCCCAGTGAAAGTAATAAAGCGATTTGGTCATCATTTGTACTTTCCTTCAGATGCAAACTGCCCAGTGGTTGAGAAGATGTTGCCTCATTAAACAACTGTTCAGGGACAGCATGTACAGTTGTTTCTGGAAGTGTGTCTGCTGTTGTTCTGATATTGTTGCTATTGTTTTTGTTGTCATCTAGGGATGTAACAGTGCTCTGGATGTTACTGTCATTTGGAGTACCGGCTGGGGATAAATGATTGTTGCTTTCCGTTGAACTGACACCTTTGGTACTGCTATGTTGGGTGGTTGTGGTGCTACTGCTGAAAATATATAAACCATTTTCTCCATAGTCAATTGTTGTAGCAGTACCTTCTACATCAGCAACCTGAGATAGTACACCTAACACTGACTCAGCTAATTCTGGTGGCATGTCCAGATTCCCATTGGCAGTTGTTGGTAATGGTACCATTCCTATGGGGGATTCAATTCTCATTGGCACAAAATCAGAGCCTGCATTTATCAGTAGATTTTCAGCATTGCTTTTCCATGTTGTTGATGGCAGTGGTAACTCTGTTACTACAGTTGTTGTTATGGGGTTAGTACTTACTACGGTGGTCCTGAGTAATTCTGTAGTTGACACTTCATCACTTTCATTATTCATTACTGCTGAGCTTAGCTTTGTTGCTCCCAATGGATTGACAGTACTGGTTTGCACAAAATTGCTGTTATTATGAGGTGGCTGTATCATAATCTTTGTGATATCTGCGGCAGTTGGAGTAGTTTGGATGGGCTCTGTAGGCTTCCCACTCTGTAGTGAAGCTTTGGTTGTAGCTGGTGTTTGTGTAGAGATCACAGCTGTAGCTGGAACTGGGCTACTAGGACTAGATTTGATAATTGTACTGTGTTCTGAAGGTCTGTATGGTCTCTGGGTAGGTTTTTTAGACTGAATACTTTCAGTTGTGGAGGAAGCATTATTTGCCAAAGTGAACAAATGGAAAAATTCTTGTGCAGTTGGAACGTCAGTATTATTTAAAGATTCTGCAGAAGGTAGCTGAAGTAATTCACTGTTCTCATTTGGCAGCTTAATATTGTCACTGTTACCACTTGATGCTGTTAAAGTTGCAATAGTTGAAGGATTATTTGTAGTTCTCTCAACGGCTACTGATTGATTCTGGGAAAGATCTGGTGTGGAGATGCCACTAACTTGCTGTGATGATGTAATATTTTGGTCATTAACAGGAATTATGCTGGGCGGTCTATTTGATGACAATGGAGATGACTGGGTTTCAGACGATGTGACACTAGTTTCTGACCAACCAATTTCTGCAGGTGGTGAGGCTGATGGTGGAATTCTTGATGTTAATGAAGGAAGATGTGTGGTGCCAATTGGTTTCTGTGTGGCTGCTGACGTTCTGGTAGATGTTACTTGAACGTCACCAATTGCTGGCTTGCTATAAGACTCATGTGAATTTAATGGCTTGTTTTCTTTTACATTCAATTGGTCTTTCATTATAAGAGAGGGATTAGTAATTGTTTCTGCCACACTGATATATGAACTGTTTGACGGGGAAGACTGTGGTTTCGGTGCTTGAGTAGACAATGCTTCAGACAGTAATGATGATGGTGATAATGACTGCAGTGACAGTGGTATTTCTGATGACTCGGATGGTGATGACAGTACGGATGGTACCTTTACCATTGTTGATGATGGTGTCACTGACGAATGTGACATCAAAGGTAAGAGAGATGAAGGTTTTGGTGATGAAGAGGCTAATATAAACTGTGATGATGAGGTAGATGAGTAGAAATGTGGTGGTAATGGTGATGGTGATGATGATGATGGTGGTGGTGGTGATGATGATGATGATGGCGACGATGATGAGAATGAAGAAAATGACGACGAAAACGGTTGTGGTGGTGGTGTTGGTGAAGATGGTACAGATGATGAAGGTGGTGATAGTGATGATATATGTGATGTTGCTGAAGAATGCAAAGATGGCAGATTACTGTGGATGCTTACAGAATTGTTGGCAGTTTGTTCCACATCTGATGTGTCTGAGGACACAGGAGATAGTGGTCTCTTACTGGGTGAAGCTTCTGAACTATTATCAAGTTCTTGGGTAGTAGTCAAAGTGATATTCTGTGTCACATGTGAAGAAGATTCAGTTGAAGTGTCACTTAGTTCTTGTGTGACATTTGTAAACGGACCATTGGATGAGTATGTGGACTGGTTTGCACCACTGGAATCACTACCAGAGTTACTCATAATTCCAGAAAGAATCATATCCCAAGACGAAGATGAATTCGAAGAAGCCATCGCCACTGGTGTTGGTGGGGAAGGAACTGGTTTGGGTAAAGGTATTTTCTTCTTTGATGCTTCCAGTTCACTTTTTAAAACATTTTGTACACTCACAACAACGTCATGAACTCCTGGCACAGATGACGAAAGCTCTCCAATATCAGTTGCTTCAGCTTCCTCAATGACCTTATCTGTGACTGTGGAGGATGCAGCAGGTGCAAGTTCTGCAGAATCTGGTGGAAGATTCTGATGGTAATAATTTGCAAGTCCTGCTTCTCCAAGTTCGGTCTCACCATTAGCAATAATGCTCTGAATTTCCTCCAGGGTCATGAGACGTTTGACAAGGTCCCCTGATTCATCGAATGTGTAAAATTCATAGCGATCAGGATTTAGGAGGCCTGCTGGACTTCCTACCATGGCTGCTGCTGTAGGCTTTTGTACTGGACGTCCAGCAGCATCTGCGAAGTACTTCTTTGTACCATTTCCCAAGTCCATAATCACGGACACTGATGTCACCACACTTCAAGCAAGGAAAAAATAAAATCAGACCACCAGAGAATCAATTAAGGACATAAAGAATTGTTTTCACATATTTTAACTTATGTCCACTCCTCTGAAGTGTGAACAGAACTCCTCATTTCAATTTGACTTCTTTTTACAAGCTTTAGCTTGGAACAAGCAGGAATTATTATACCGGATGGTATCAGACATGCCTACACAACCAATATATGTAATTAATGTAAAACGACTCTGAGATATTTTTAATTAATACGTATGCAGAAATATGTCAGAATGAAACAAAAACTGAGGATATCAGCATAAATGGATGAATATACATCAAAGCTATGTGAATACAAATTACAAAATACACAAACACAGAATTCTGGATAAAAGGCTGAGAACATTAAGAGAAGTGAAAATTTTACCAGTGGCTCTTCAACAGTCGAACTGATACAGCAGAGCAAAGCACTCCAGAATAATAAATTTTAGAAATAAATCATTAATATTACATTTATCATAAAAATACAACATGAAACAAATTATCTAGTATGACAAGTCTTGAAACTTACAGTTGATCATCAAGGGAAATATACAGCATATAAGCTAACAAGATTTAACAGTGAAAATTTTACTTTTTATTGTATTAAACCCTAACTTATATACATTTATGTTAAAAATGTTTTATTTTTAATTTGTTATGATTAAAATTCCATGCTGTAATAAAAAAATGTTCGAAGTTTTTACGTCTATCACATGGGATAAATTATGTATATCACTTCCAGGAATAAGATACTTATATTTCTCATTTCTTGTATCCCGCTATTAATGCACAGAGTAGAGTTTGTGTCCGTCGTGTCCTAGTTCCTAAGAACGGGCCTACGTGTACGTATGGTCAAATCAGCAGATTGCTCTTACCTGGACCCGAGGACTCGCCGTGACTCCTCAGAGTCAACCTCCTCTTTGGCAGAGAAGGGCAGGGCAAGTGCTGCAGTGCAGCATAGTAGCAGGGGCAGCCAGCGCCTCGGCATGGCTGCGTCTCGCGTCACAATAGTGCCTCTCTCTCAGGAGACTGCGTGAAGCTACGACAGACACACATTTCTGTTATTATATAAAACACAAATTAATTCCATCGCCCAGAAAACTGGCTTAGGGACTAAGAGTCGCATGGCTAGGCAAGAAATTTCCAATTATTTTATAAAGCCCAGAAGTCCAGTATCGAAACGGCACCATGCAGTTTGGTAGATGGGTACAAAGCTTTCGGAGAAACAAGCTGCCTCCATGCTGCGTATCTCTCCGAAACGTTGACACACACGTACCAGACTACAAGCTATCGTAACCCTGCAGAAAACAATTTTCATCGCTATTAGAAATTTAAGTCTCATATGTGTTCATTACCGTATTCACAATAGACTGCAAGTTGGTTAAAGAGGTAACGCTTCTCATTTGTATATGGTAGGTAATCAGTTCGAATCTCGGTCATTACACCTGTTATCCTGACTGTATTTCTTCGTGGTTTTTCACAGTCCCTCAATGAAAATGCTGGTATATAAAATAACTCCGTCGTTTTAGTCCGTAAGTGAACTATACCGACCGAGCGACAGCCGCTTGTCGGCGAAGTTAGTGCCAACTTTAGCGGATAGAGGGTGTCGCGTGGTCAGCTCAACGAAACCCCACGGCCATTAATCTCGGTTTTCTAGACCAGAACCGTTATTTCCTTGAAATAGCTCCTCGATTATCCTCACGAAGCTGAGTGGACCCCGTTCCAGACCAAGGACCTCTCAGAAAATCTGGTAGCGTCGGGAACAGAACCCGGACCTCTGGATCTGTAGCAAGGAACTCTGACCACTAGACCACAGAGGCGGTCGCTGGGATGTAAGAGCATCTTAAGTTGCACCACGACCGCTTACTACTATGTATTTTCTGACTCATCAGTCATTTGAGTCACTGGCAATATCTTTAAATAAACTATAAATAAATAATGAATCATGGATTTCTTCAGTCTCTGAAAGAAAATTTTGGCAAAGTATCTTCAAACAGGACCCAGCCGTCCTTTTCTCTCATAACCCTATTTTCATGATCATTTTCGCCATCTTACTGGACAATACATAATCTAGGAAGCAAGTAATTTTGCCATAGACAAAATAAGGCCTCTCATCTTTATGAGAAATTCATAGAGGTCAAGGCGTTACTTTTGCCACAAGAAAGGAACGTTAAAAGGACAACTGCGAGCCAGGAAACAACATTCCACCAACTGTTCCATGTACATTAAACACCCTACCATCGACAGTATACATATAATATCGATAATGAAAGCGTTGTTATATAAGAAACATAAAATAAAAACCCAGTGGTATACCTACCACTCCCTTTAACATACTAAAACTCTTTCTGCCCACAGAATGTATTTGCGTCTTTTGTATGGCTCTGGCAGTAAACAGCGTTTGTTTCCCCAAACATCATTAACTGCTTGGTCTTTATAGCGGAGACTTAATGTTTCCTGTGAGGTACAAACTGAATTTTTATGTACCACATTGTTTAGGAGAAGATCGGTCATTAAAGCGTTAAACAGCTGAATTCCTGCTACATGTTTTACAGAATTGGTAGCTTGTCCCGAACAAACTACAAATCTCTGCTGACCTAACACAATACAGACGAATCTGAAACTCATTCTACGAGTTATCGGTGTGGGAAATAAAATGGAAAGAGAATGCTGTGCGAAAATCACTGGCTTAAACTTATTATTCGCAAGACACCCATAACACGTGGATATTGATGTAATTAAAAGTACCTAAGCGAAGTCATTATCAACGCCTCTCTCACTAGGAGTTGCACAAGGAACCATTCATGTTGGCACTCAGAACAATATCTAACGAACCAACTCCACGCTGGCGAATCCTTCCTAAGAAGCTGCCAGTCATTCAGATGGCCACGATATTCCCCGAGCTTTACGACACCGAAATTTCATCATCGTGCTAGTAGAAACTCGCCGCTGTACCGTGTACAGGGTCAGACTAATTACGCCCACACCCTCACGCCTTACTTTTTGGGACTACTTTCCCAGCATGCACCTGCATCTCCCTACATTGTCCCTCCCGATTTATTTTGGCTGAAAGTCTGAATAAATTTTCCATCTCCTTATTCGTACTACATAACTTGCCCGTCCGAACTTCAAAGTCTAGAAACACCCCTGAAATATCTCTTAGTTGCAAATTCCAGAATAGAATTACAAGCGGTCGAATCGAGTTCCATTTCTTATGCAATCTTTCTGGTCTCGTAGGGGACAATATGAGAATGTTTGTGTGGTTGGTACATGCGATTAGAAGGAATCAAACGAGGGTTACTTAGAAACTCTTTGAAACTAATCGGAAGGCAGAAGTGGGAAGGCCCAAACTGAGGTGTCTAGGAAATATAAAGAGCGATATACAAGAGACTAGGCCAGGAGTCAGGAGTGTTAAATATGTAAAGTGTTAGCGACAAATAATAAATATAATACCGTTGGAAAATATACAAATCTTCCCCAAGAGCCGTATATTTGCCAAGTAACTTGGAAGAAAACACGCAAGAGCCATCTATATCCAGTTTTATGAATGTGACGGATTTATTGGCCGAAAACGATTGCCAAGAATACTAACTGTTTGACTGTGAACTAATTTGTCCTGCTTCTTATGCTCTGACGCGCTGTTTCATTTACAGACCACACCTTCCTTAATTCAGTTTTAACCCGGAAGAGTCTGCCCTCTGCGGCTTCAATTTGCAGTTTGCTTCTGTGACATTCATACTGGGAGGAAACCTTCTTCTGAATCTTCCACTTTGTACTGCAAGCTTCATTATGAGGGACTCTGCTCCATGAAGTTCGTTAAATGTCGTACAATATGTCACTCTTGTTTAATTTCCTTCCTGCAGATCGTGATGCTTGTGTCCGCAGGCCTTCATGGCGGAGTGCCTGCTTATTTAAGCACAGGGACACATTTACCTTTAAAACATATGAAGTCCTGTCACACCTCCAAGTCCGTGAGGTCAGAATCCTTTCTGGGACGAAGCTGCTTATTGAATAACAATGTTGTCCTATTCAGATCTCTTGTGTTACACATGAGGTAACAGTGTTGGCAGCCTTGCCGGAACTGGGAGTGCTGCATCATTATTTCCGTTTCTGTCTGGTTGTGCTGCAAACCAAGTGGAGGCGAACGCTACAATAACAACCTGCTATAGCAGAAATATTTCCAGAGGTGCTCGATAAATGGGAAGTTCGTCTGTGAAACGGATACTTAGAATTTGGTGAAGGGTAATAACTCTTTATATGGTGCTGCGTGAGATTATAGTAATGCAGTCCGCCGTTGCCGTTGTCAGCTGTTTTAATTTTGAAGAGAAATGCTTATCTACGAGAGATTCTTGTGAACTGCAAACTGTAATTCAGTCCATGGAGCTGAGCCCTCCTTGAGAAGCTGACAGTTACGCAGATAGTAAAGAATTTACGAACATTTGATGGAACCCAAAGGATCATTACCGTGTTCACACGAACACTCCACTGGTCCCTATCCTGAGCCAGATCAATCCAGTCCATACTGAAATTCAGTCTCTAAAGGGTTAAGGACCATTATTCAACTGCCTAAATTATGATGTCCAGTGGACTTCCCGCCTGGGAAGAATGAGAAAAGCCACGAAACCCTTCAGTCATTATAGTCATTTTCAGGCCTTAAATTCTAACCTGAGACATGTCATTGCCGTCTGGGAGGACGGAATTCTGCGAAAAGCTGCAGGAAACATTAACCCCTCATCAGATATATAATGATGCCGTATATTCCCGTCCCTGAGAGCTATACCAGCGGTAGCGTAGCTACTGGCAGGGCCTCCCTTGCTGGACAGGTCAAAGGGTAGGCATCAGACGAAGAGAGACACCAAAAACTGATGCCGGAAGCAGCGTCATCAGTAGCGACTTGAAGCACAGAGCAAATGATGCTCGAGATGGTTCAAGTTCGTATAGCAGCAGGCGTGACCAGAGTGGTTTGAACGGCTGCTGTACTGCGATGTGGAAAGCAAATGGAAAAACTACCACATTATCACTTTTCCTGGATAGTCTCTTTCCAAAAACAGAGATACCATATATGCGAGATGTTTCCTCTGGAGGCAAAACAATCCGGAGGCAAACTACTCCCCCAATCGGATCTCCGGGGGGGAGTGTTTCTAGAGGAAATGTCATGCAGGCGTTACAACAAGAAAAAGTGCGAAGATCAGAAGAAACAGCATGGATACAAGATTGGAACATGGAATGTCAGGACCTTGAATCAAGCAGGAAAATTGGAGAATTTGAAAACGGAAATGCAGAAGAATGAAGTGTCTGTGCTAGGTGTCAGCGAAGTGCGGTGGAAAGGACAAGGTGAAATAAGAAGCGGTGATTATACAGTGTATTATTCCGGAGGTGAACGGGCTGAAAGAGGTGTGGCAATAGTGGTGCATAAAAGTGTAGTGAGGAGTGTTGTTAAGAAGATTGCTTGTAATGACAGAATTATTGCTCTGAAGTTAAAGGCGGAACCGGTAGATATACTGATTATACAAGTGTACATGCCAACATCAGAGTATGAAGATGATGAAGTGGAAAAAGTGTATGACACAATTGAAGAAATTCTTCAGGAAGATGGAAGAGGAGACACAAACAGCATCATATTGGGAGACTGGAACAGCATTGTTGGAGATGAACCATATCAGAATATTGTTGGATCACATGGACTAGGAAGACGGAATCACAGAGGTCAAATGCTTATTGACTTTTGTGAACGAAATGGATTGATTGTTACCAACACTTGGTTCAAGAAGCCAAAGAGAAGAATTTACACATGGAAGGCACCTGGGGATTGGAAGAGGCATCAGCTGGACTACATCCTTGTGAAACATCGATTCAGAAACAGTGTGAAGGATGTGAAGACGCTTCCTGGGGCAGACATTGACTCTGACCACAACTTGCTGGTTGCCAAGTTCCGAACCAGGTTGAAGAAAATTATAGGATTTCGAAAGCGCAGACCCAGATGGGATTTGGAGAAGTTATATGCTCAAAGACAAAGCGTGCAAGAGACTCTAGAAGAGAAACTCGGTGCAATTGAAGGTGAAAGCGGAAATGCTGAAGCGCAGTGGAACGATATAAAAGAATGCATGTTAGATACTATCAGTGATTTGGTAGGTAAAGTTGAGAAGATAGCAAGAAAACCATGGGTTACACAGGAGATGATGAGTAAAATGGAGGAGCGAAGGAAATGGAAGAATGTCAACAATGAAGAAGGCAGGAGGAAATACAGGAGACTGAGGAATGAATTGAAAAGAGCCACGGACAGGGCCAAAAAGGAATATCTTGAGAAGATATGTAATGAGATTATGGAATTTCAAAGAACAGGCCGTTATGATTTGATGTACATGAAGACAAAAGAACTAGGATGGAAAGAGAATCATGGGATTCAAAATGTTGGCATCGAAGACTCCCAGGGGAATAGAATAGTAGATCAGAGGCAAGTGCTGAAAATTTGGGAAAATTATATTTCAGAACTATATGATCGACCTAATCGGCCAGAAACCTTAGAAGTTGAACCGGAAGAAGAAGTAGATACAGACGAGAAAGGACCATATATTTTACAAAGTGAGGTGGAAAAAGCTATCAAGGAAATGAGGAAGGGAAAGGCTACAGGAGATGATGATGTACCTGGAGATGTGCTCAAGTTACTGGGAGAAGGTGGTTTGAAAACACTGACAAAACTAATGAACACCATATATGAAAGTGGAGAGTGGCCCAAGGACTTTACAGAAGTTACAATGATTGCCTTAAAGAAAAAGACAAAAGCTACAAAATGCAGCGACCATCGCACAATAAGTCTTATTGCACATACAGCAAAGATAATAGCAAAGATACTTAAAAGAAGAATTGAAAGGAAAATAGAGGATGTACTTGGAGAAGATCAGTTTGGATTTAGAAGAGGAAAAGGAACCAGGGATGCAATTGGGATGATGAGAATTATAGCGGAACGAACTTTGGAGATAGATGAAGAACTGTGTGTTTGCTTCATAGACTGGCAGAAGGCATTTGACCGGGTAAACTGGACCAAATTAATGCAGATCCTGAAAGAAACAGGTATCGATTGGCATGAAAGAAGATTGATTAGCAAATTGTACATGGATCAGAAAGTTAGAGTACGACTGGACAGGGGGGAGACAGGAAGTGTGCAGATTGGAAGAGGAGTTCGACAAGGATGCTGTTTATCACCAATTCTGTTCAACTTGTACAGCGAATGCCTTACCAAGGAAGCTCTGGATGGGCTCGGTGACTTCAAAGTAGGAGGGCAAATTATTCAAACTGTGAAATATGCAGATGACCTTGTGTTAATGGCTAAGGAAGAAACTGTGCTACAGGGCATGATTGATAGACTAATTGAAATTGGAAGGTGCTATGGCATGGAAATGAATGTGGAGAAAACAAAAGTAATGAAAATTTCGAGACAACCAACCCCAGTCACAATAAAGATAGACCAAAAACAAGTGGAGAATGTGAAATGTTTTAAATATTTGGGTAGCTTGTTAACAGATGATGGAAGGTGTACTTGTGAAATTAAATCCAGGATTGCCATGGCAAAAGCTGCATTTAGCAAGAAGAAGAATCTTTTTACCAGCAAATTGGACTTAAATTTGAGGAAGAAACTAGTGAAATGCTACATTTGGAGCATAGCTCTGTATGGGGCTGAAACATGGACACTTAGGGCAGTAGATCAGAAACATCTGGAAAGTTTCGAAATGTGGTGTTGGAGAAGAATGGAGAAGATCAGTTGGACCGATTATGTGAGAAATGAAGAAGTGTTAATTAGAGTCAGTGAGCAGAGGAATATCCTACATGAAATAAGAAAACGGAAGGCTAATTGGATTGGTCATGTTCTACGCAGAAACTGCCTTCTAAAAGAAGCTATCGAAGGAAAGATAGATGGGCGGATAGAAGTGACAAGAAGACGAGGAAGAAGACGTAAGAAGATGCTGGATGACCTTGGGGACAGAAGAGGATACTGTCATTTGAAGGAGAAAGCTCTAGATCGCATTAAGTGGAGGAATTGTTTTGAAAGAGACTGTGGACCTGTCGTCTTGACAGATTACTGATGATGATGATGATATTCCCGTAAAGAGATTAGAAGTTATGAAGTTATTTAAGAATGACGTTAGTAAAATGTGTAAACATTAAAGAAAATGCAGTGAGAGGGTGGAAATGTAATAATCCGAAGAAAAGTTTCGCCATCATAACTCTTCCCTTCCCTAATGCCACAGAAACAAAATTGCAAATCGAAATCACAGAGGACAGATATACTAAATCCAAACTGAATTAAGCAAGGTGTGACGTGCAGAGAGCGAAGACTTCATAAATAAAATCAAATTAGTTCGCAACCGAAAAGCTAACATTCTCGACAATCATAAACGGTTAATAACAGAGTTAAGTGCACGAAACTGCAAGTACTTAGCGGGCCATAATTTGGTAAATATACAACTCTTGGGAAAGATCTTGCTTTTTTTAACAACGCTATTGCTTGTATTATTTTCTGCTAATTACTTACGTCTTACTTACCCTGGTCTCTTCGTCTAACAAAGGCAAAGACAGGAAACCACACTTTAGATTAGGAAACCGAGATAATATCGGAATATTCATAAAGGGTCATATTGTCAGTTATAACTTAACATCGCTTTGAGTAAGATTTTGCTCACTCTTGTTGCGGTAACCTATCTCCAGGTAAGCCTACTTTATAGACCGCGCATTCACAACGCTAAATTTAGGCTTAAGCAAAAGTAAAGTTGTTCCTGTGCTTAAATGATTAAGCGCCAGACCACACTTAGGGAGAGAGTAGGTATAGCTCCAGCATTCTTGAACTCGGCACTAAGATTGAAATGGACGGACAGATTGACGTCCCGGCCGGTTTAACCCCGGGAGAAGAACCCCGGCATCCATCGGATAGAAGGTTTTGGGTGGTCTTCAAAGCATGTCAGGACGCAGTGGTACAGAGAACATAGGTTTACGCTGCACATCCGTAGACACCACACAAGGGAAACAAAGACAATCAAATGACAAATCCACATTTGGAGCGTGAACTCCATGCTACGCATTAAACTTTCTGGATTTTTCACATGTCCTTTCATTAGCACAATGACGCGAACGTCGCTATACTTATCCTAATAGATGCAGCAGTTCTTTCAAAATTCGAGGTATGTCAGTTTCAAGAACAAGGGTACAGTTTCATGCAGATTTCTCACGTTTTACATATTTGTTGTGGTCAGGGACCGTAAAGTTCTTTATATACAGGTATCTAACGGAGGTACGTTCTATTTCCATACATAATTCTTTTTGTCATCTGTAATTGATAGTTTCCACGTGTGGTTAGAACACAGAAAACTTTTGTTATCCCATACCGTTGCAATAAGTAGGTTGCAAGGCGCATCAGATAACCGGAAACTCTGGTAACACAGCATGTTATATTTCTTCTTGCACTTATACACCTGCCTCACTACTTCCTCAAAGATGTTAATGTACTCTCAGAATGATAAAACGGGTTTCTTATCTCTGTAGTCTAGTGGTCAGCTTTCCTGGCTACAGATTCCCGACGCTACTAGATTTTTCTCTGAGAAGTAGTGGGTCTGGAATAGGGTCCACTCAGCCTCGTGATAATTGAGGAGCTATTTTAAGGAAATAGCGGCTCCGGTCTAGAAAACCGAAATTAACGGCCGTGGGGATTCGTTGTGCTGACCACGCGACGCTCTCTATCCGCAAAAGTTGGCATTAAACTTCGCCGACAAGCGGCGGTCGCTCCCTCGGTCAGTATATTTCGCTTGCGGACTAAAATCACGGAGTTTGTTTTGTTTGTTTCTTATATAGAAATTGAACTTAAACATTAGAAAAACTGAATAAAATCTACTCGTCCATAATTTTGCAGAATTTTTCATTGTCTCCATACTCGCCACTGAATCTCCGTTAACTCGCCTGCGGCGACTACGTAAATGTAGTTTATGTGACACATTCGCCACTCTGACAATTTTAAATCCAACATTTGTGGGTTAAACTATCAACATTCAAACTCCTTTGAATTCTGTAAATAAAAGTAAAGTATAGAATCTACGTAACCTTGTTACTGAAAGCATAATTCAGTAACCAATCAAAAAACAGTAAACGTCATGAATTGTTCCCAAAATATTTATACAACACCAAAATATTCATAGAACTCGGTTTTAAGTTCACCTTCAAAATACCGATATAAGACCTTTAGGGTAAACTGTGTTTCAGTGACGTGAGGTCGAACAACGGGCAAATGCTAACAAATACACACAAGGTTTCGTTGAGTATATATTTACTTTTCTCTTATTTAAAACACACACAAGCAAAAACTTGACTCAAGCATATAAGTGTGGGACAGATGTTCACTTATGTAATATTCATGTCAATGACCCTTAAGTTATGTAATATTCCTGTATGATCGCATCTCCCTTCAAGTGAAAGAAACTGTCGAAGAACTCAATCTACCCTTCTTGGTATCGAAATCTTCCAGGGGCTCTTGACCAGGCTTCTCAGCTTACCTAGACAGTTACAGTGGCTCCCGGCGTGAGAAACTCCGTCAAGACCTCGGGTCTGTCCTACGTCACAACTGTATCCCCTATAAACACGTTCGTGTTTACAGTTTTACATTAATAATACTGTTCCTATGTTACGGAAAATCCGAAGTAACAGAAATACTACAGACAATGGAAAATCTGATAATTCCCGCGACAATAATCAGTTTGCCTGCAATTACGAATAACCAAAAACAAAAACTAAAACACATTTCGTGGCCTGTAGTCCGCAAGGGAACTACACCGACCGAGCCACCATCGCTTGTCGGCGAAGTTAGTGCCAAACTTAGCGGATAGAGGGTGTCGCGTGGTCAGCGCAACAGATTCCCATGGCCGTTAATCTCGGATTTCTAGACCGGAACCGCTATTTCCTTGAAATAGCTCCTCAATTATCCTCATGAGCATATAGAATAGTAATAATATACCTTCATCACTCAAAAAATAGATGACGTAAAACAAGAACTAGCTGAACTAGAACACAGAGTCAGAAACATAATCAACGTACATCATAAAGCTACTAAAGAGCCATTGAACCTATTCTTTGCAGACCTAGAACCAGCCCCAAACAACAAAAAGATCTATGAAATAACAGGACTACAAAATAGAATAGTAAAAATAGAACCACGCCCCCCCCCCCTCAAACAAAACAAACATAATCCAATGTACGAGATGTTAACAGTACGGCCACACAACACGACAGACTGCAAGAAGACAAGGGAAACACCAGTCAGATACGCACTATGTGGAGGAAATAGCCCAAAAAATACAGAGTATGTGAACACTTTCGTAAGCTAAACAAATGTACCAGCAGAAGCTTTTAAGACCCTCTACTCCAGCAATCTACACAAATGAATCTTACACTAGAAATATACAACCTCTAGAAATAACCCAACCCAGAAGTTACGCAGAAATCACAAAGCGAAATTTAACCCAAACAGAAGAAACAACCAACATACTAGCAAAATACCTAGACGAATTCAAAAATTTAATTCAACAATTATTACAGCAAAATACTATGGTACTAAACATGCTAACAACAGTCGTCAACAAAGCGAAATAAATGGCCAAATTCCTAAGAACATCCCAATGGAAGGCCAATGGACTTCCAAATCATCAGGAAGATATATTTCTAAACATAAACTCAATCGACACCCTGCTAATCAGCGAAACCCACTTCACCACCAGAAGCTACTTCAATATCCCTAAATACAAGCTTTACCACACAAACCACCCCCGACGACACAGCCCACGGAGGCACTGCAATCCTAATCAAAGAAAAAATCGAAAATTATGAACTACCAAAATATGAAAAACATTTACGTAACAGAAGACATCCGAGAAAACAGCATCAAGTACTTCAACAAACTAGAAAATCATTCCAACCCACTTCTTCAACCACTCATTCAACCTCAAAAGAAGTTGGCCATCAGATCTAAGGACCTGAGGAAGACATCGCTGGATGTTTATCCCGCACGCGCCATGAAGAGCGTACAATAAATAGTTATTAAACTGTACACCAATCAGCACATTGACTTACGGATTGTACAGTCTGATTGCCAATAAGTTGCTGAGTGAGTGGAGCCCGTTCCAGACCCACTACTTCTCAGAAAATCTGGTAATCCGGGAATCTAACCAGGGACCTCTGGATTTGTAGCCAGGAACTCTGACCACTAGACCACAGAGGCGGTCAATTATAAATAACTTTTTTTTTCCCCTTGGCACTACAGCCCCAGTAGGCCTAGGCCTACCTCCATGAACTTCCCCGTTCACTTCGGTTTTTCTAGAACTTACACAATCGGTAGGACTCCTTGGGCGGGTGATCAGCTCGTCGCAAGGCCTCTACCTGTGCATAAATACAGGAAAACTCACATACACGCACAAACACCAAGCATCCTTGCCCCGAGTGGGATTAGAACCCACGATCCCGGCTTCCGAGTGAGCGAAGGCAGTGCATGCCTTAGACCGCTCGGCTACCGTGACAGGCGGTTATGAATAACTACCTGTTATTATTCATAGTTACTGACGTTCACTGTTTCTCTTTCAGTTTCCAAAAGCATAGGTTGGTAATACTGCTCTATACCTACTTTATTCAGTTTTCCGAAAGCATTCATGCATGAAACAAAATGTTGAAAAAACACACCACAATATTTTATTACATCTACCAATGAAACTGGTAACTGTGGATAACCGGTAATTATATTCACAGTGGTCGTGCGGTCTAAGACCTGAAATGTTTTCGCCCGGTAAAACACTGGGATCGTGGGTTCGAATCCCACTAGAGGTATGGATACGTATCCACTTTTCTTCTGTGTTTGTGTTGTCCTGTGTAGGTGGCGGCCTTGCGACAGGGCTGACCACCCGTCCAAGGAGTCATACCAACTGTCTATAAGGTCCACACATAGGCTCAGACTATTTCTGAATGGGAAGGGGTCGGAGGGCCTAATACGTCAAGGCAGTAGAAGAAGAAGAATTGGCAATTATTTATAATTACTAATAAAAGTGGATTATTATTATCATCATCAGATTTATCGCATTTACCACTGTTTCTGACAATTCTATATAATTACCATTCACTTCGTTTTACCCTAATATGTACGTAGCTACATACCTGACACTCTAGGCAATGAGAAGAAGATACTGCTTTACCCTACTTAGCTTACGCCATAACGGCATCTCAGTCGCCTGAGAAGCCGTAAGCTAGTCCTCCGCCAAGTTCAAGCCTCGTATTTTCGATGTCGGGCTTTGCCTTGCCCACTTTTGCAAACATGTGTGCTGCTTGTGTAAATTACCAATAGTTCGTCGAAATTTGTTTTGCAGTCGTTCGACTCTCGATATTTCGGTTTCTGATGCAAATGCTCGAAGAAACAAGTATGAATAAATTTACACCTATTTTTATGCTAGTGAGGTGGGACTAAGTTGTACTGCGGCCACTTCTGGCCTATTGTACCAGCCCCAGATGATAGGGGAGGGTGATTGTGGAGCAATTGGTGGAATGAAGATTGGCAGGGGAAACCGAAGTACTCGGATAAAAGTTGCCCCAGGGCCACTTTGTCCACCACAAATCCCACTTGACCAGACCCGGGATCGAACCAGGGCCGCCGCGGTGAGAAGCCAGCGACTAACCGCTTGAGCTATGGGGCGGTCCTAATTTACACCTAACGGGCGCAAAATAAACTTTAAAGAGTACTAGGATATAGCGTCGTGTAGTCCGTTGAAAGCCATCCGACGATTCGCAGGAACATGTCGCATCCATCTTCAGGGTCGAAGAACAAGCGTAGCAATAAACCAGGGTGAAAGCGAGTGGAAATCATTGTACCGAGTACGTTCGCTCTAGACTTGTAATCGGTAGGTGCACGGTTCAAAGCTCGGCCAGGACACCGACTATCATTACTATAAAGTTTTTTTTTTTTATGATTTTCCTACGTACCTCCAAGCCAAATGTCAGGATAATTCCTTAATTAGATCACGATTGCTTCCTTACATACCCTTTCATCAGTCATCCAGTTACACAGTCCAGTTGCTTAAATATTCTCGAAATAAATCACAAAAGAAAAAGAACAGGGGTTTCCTGGATTGCGTTTATAGTCCTTCTAATCAGCCTATCCTTCCTGGTGAGTTGGTACAGTTAAGATCAGACTTGCCAAATATGGGAGTGGTAGACTCTTCAGTCGTGACGTGAGAAGCCAGCCATGTCTTGTCTGTGCCCGAAGGTTTCCATTATACTACACGAAAGCACGTGCGCGTGTGTGTGTGTGTGGGTGGAGGTGTTCACTGAGACCGAAAACCGTCAACACACAACAGCTCCTGAAGCTGCTACATCATTCAATAATCAAAACAAAATGGAGTATATTAAGAAGCTAATTTACAAGTCACCGCTGCCTGTTACGTAAGACATCAGTACATAATGGTACCTCAGTAATACGACTTGGAACTAATTTTATTAAAAACAAAACTAAAAATACACAAATGATTACAAATTACGAAGACCGTTGTCTTCTGAAAAGTGACGCGTTATATTCTGGCAGAAATGTATGGACATTACGGAGAGAAGCGCTACCTCAATCTTCAGGGTCGAGGTGTGTACTCCGTGCTTGTGTGCACAACTATGAATGTTGAGGCACTGTGTTCCTCCGTGACGTCAGTATACTTCAGCCAGACTCCGCTACGTCACATCACATAGCTACCGCAGTCAAGACCTCACATTCACAATTCAGATCCCACCTCGTGGTAGTAGAACCGAATGTCTGCTTTTCAGAGTCTATTACTGAGCAAGTTCCCTTAAACGATAAAGTCCGTGACTTGTTTTCGTGGGGTGTCTGTTTCGAAGCTCGATCCGGAAAAGGACTAAGATTGTCGCTGACTTCCTCAGTCCCTCCAGGAAAATAGCGAATAATACCTCAAATTAGCCCACGACCACATTTTCCACATTCTTTCCAATTAATTCTTCCCTAATCATTCTACCATAGGACGCCATACCACCGACACGGCCGTTAAATAAATAAATTCCTACTGTTTCTTCCAAACATGCTCTAGTCCTGTCAAGCCGTCTCTTCACTTAGAGTCAAGTGCAAACTGAGTATCTTACCATGCAGATTAGCTTAGGAAAAAAACTGCGTCTGCTTTGTATTCAGAGTGCAGCCGGTTTGCATCTAGGCCGTAGACTGTTTTGAGATTTTCTTTATACTGCCCAGAAGAGTCAGACCAGAAGAACCAGACCACGATCACTTACTATCACCTATATACTTAACATGATTTGTCTCAGCATAACTACTACAGTTGATACAGCATTGTAATTTTTTTAAATTCGCTTAATGGGGAGTGGAGTCCAACTGGGTCCACTCGGCACGGCGGCCACTGATTGGCCTATTGTAGCCTGCCCCGGATGATTATGATGATGGAGAATTTGGTGGAATGAAGATTGGCGGGGGAAACCGAAGTATTCGGAGAAAACCCGTCCCAGCGCCACTTTGTCTACCACAAATCCTACTTGACCAGACACGGGATCGAACCCGGGTCACCGCGGTGGAAAGCCAAAGACTAACCGCTTGATCTATGGCGCGGCCTACAGCATTGTAACTCAAAATGATTTGTTCCTGGTACATGTAACATGCTTTGGCAACTTTTTAAGTTACCGTATTTACGCATGTATAGGCCGCGTGCGTGTATAGGCCGCAGCACAATTTTCAGACAGAAATTATAGAAAAAATAATTTTCTTGGAATATTATTTCAGGAGTAGAACACCCTGTATTACTAATTACGAATATATTTTTTTTTTAAATGAAGTGTGATTTCGAATATTTCGAATTGAAGCCGCACCCCAGTTTTCCTCTTGAATTTTTGGCAAAAAATGTGCGGCCTATACATGCGTAAATACGGTATTTAATGTGGCATGGAAGTATGATTAATTTGAAAAAAAAAATGCGATATGTTTTAAGAAACTGATCTTCGGCCATCTTGAATGGGAATTCCCCTGCAGAAACCGAGCAAAACTGAGTTAGGAGAGCCAGTCTACAGCCAAGATTAAAATCTGATCATTTTAAAATACAAGACAAAAAAATGTTAAGATTCCGACGATCATATGTGCTGTAAATTTCTGAATTTACAACCAAACACACGCGTATTTTCGTGCCAGTTATATGAATATCATTTCCAACCATATTTTGGCCAATTAAAATATCCTTATTACCCGGCTGCATGTGGAACCTGGTGGGTAATAAGGAACGTAATTTCTAAGCTAGATATGACCTTCTGAATGTTTGGTACCGCCTGAAACTGAGATATTTTCAGTCTGCTGAAAGTCGATCAAAACAACCGAACATCGCAAACATTTTAAGTAACTCAGTCCACATTTGAGAGAGTCAGTCTGTATGTAGGTTGGAACATAACTGATTGAGTTTTGTCTTTGTAAACACAACACCGAATCGGCCACTCGTTCTACCGTTAGTTTCAGATGACTAGAGGTTAAGACAGTTTCTCATCCTTGACTTTCCAGCGATCTGGCTGCATTGCTTCTCATTAGGATGCATCGCACAAAGTCTCATTCCGGTACACAAGCCTTCGAAATGGCGAGACACCAGAATGAAGGTTCTAAATTACAAAGTGTAAAGCTATCCTTGTAACAGGCCGTGGAAATCCATAGGGTTGTGAGAAGTCGAGGTACCCATTTTTTTAAGCCGGCTCATAAATGGTGGTGAGGTTATCAGCTTTACGCGCCGGCCGCCCTTTACTGTCAGGATATTCCTGGTATATATTTCTGTTAGAAGCTGAGTCGACCTCAAGGCCATAGTGCGGCTGCAAAAATTAGGCCAATTGAAAAATCCAGTGACCTCATCGGGAATCGAACCCGTGACCTTCGCGCTTGCAGCATAGTGCCTCGACCAACTACGCTGTCGTCTGCCGCCTGTTGCTTCACGCAACAGTGAAGCAAGCTGCGTTTTCCGCCTGTCCGATTGAGGGTTTATAAGAGAAACTGGAATGCCTAAGAAATCAGTTGAAATGTAGCAGCCGCCGAAGAGAGTGTTAGTCGGCAATCGAAGTGTTCGCCAGAATTCGACAGAAGCAATTACTCAGTTTTCGGAGTGAGTGCGAGACAGCCGCGGGAAGAAGAACTGAACGTGTGATGTGTAATATTTGGAATAATTTGAAGCGCTAGTTTCTGTGTTGAGACCCGTTGCTAGGAGACGACTAGTGGAATACAGAATTCTAGTGTGTGTGCAACGGTGAACTGGAGAGTGTAAATCAGCGATAGCGGTGTATTTGATTGTAATTAAGGGAGACTGTGTAACCAAGGTTGTTCATAAAACCAATTAACAATTCGAATGGCGTCCACAAGAGTCCAAATATGTTACAATGTATATATATACACACACACACACATATGTACACACCGGTACCCCTGCCGAGATTCAGACTGAACTCTCGTATTTGGGAGGTACTTGGTTTGAATCTTGGTCTGGATACCGAAAAATCTTTACTTCAGTTATTCATGGTCTTCCCCAGTCCCTCCACGCAAATCTTGGAATATTGAACAACTTCCTTTCGAATCCTTACCTCTTCACAAATCCTCCATACCTCGACGCTATACGGTCTACATACTAATCTCGCTGCAAAACAAACAAAAATTATACATGCTTGTACAAGTAAGTATTTGTGTTACAGCCTATCACCCGTCTCTTCGTCGGCCGTGATTCGATTCCAGCCAGCGACAAGAAACATCTCTCTTCTCCATTGAGTCCAAACCAGTTCTGGGGCCCATCCGGCCTATCCAATGAGTACTAGAGGCTCTTCCCTCGGGAGTAAAATGGCTAGAACGTGAAACTCACCACACATCTCCAACTAGTGCCCAGGTCAAGAACTGTGGTGCGATACCTACACTCGCCCGCACGTCTTCTTGCAAGAGTGCTTAATTAATTGAGCACAGGTTCAACCTTACTTTTTACCCTTACCTTTACCGGTTTCTCCTTACGTTGCTCCAACATGTTTCATTTAAATAAAGAGATTGACAGTAAAGGTAAGGTAAAGGTAAAGCTGTCCCTGTAACAAGCCCATAGGCATGTGAGACGTCGAGGCTAACACATTTTCTCTAGACAACTCACACGTGGAGGGAAGGTTGTCAGCCTTATGCGCCGGCCGCCCTTTACCTCCCAGTAAGATTCCCAGTACTCATTTCTGTTAGAGGCTGAGTCGACCACGGGGCCATAGTGCGGTTGGAATGATTATGTGAATTGTGAAAAATTCCACCTCATCGGGGCTCGAACCCGCAACCTTCCAGCTTGTAGAATAGTGCCTCAACCAATTACGTTACCGTGAGAGTGACAGTAATATTCATTATTTGGAATCAGTTACATTAGTGCTAAGGATCATTCTACGAGATAAAAATGGGAAAGATTCATTATCTCCTAGAAAATGAACTGATGCGAAATAAGAACAGTTAATGAGTAAAAGTTCTTCCAGCATTCGGTAAGATAAAAAATGTAAAGTTGTTCCCGTGCTTAGTTACTTATGCACTAAAGCGGCCTCCGTAGTCTATAGGTAACGTTCCCACCTCATGACTCGTAGTACGCGGGTTCAAATACCCGGCGGAGGTCGTAGAATTTTTAAGGGCGGAAAAATTCAGGGAACAAGTCCTCCGGGAGGGACTTTAAGCCGTGGGTCTCAGCTAGTAGAGCCGGTCTCGCTGGCTGGGCGGGACTGATGGTAAGCACTAGTACCGATAGGATATAGAGACTGGTAGAAATCATAGAGGGAAGCACAATGGACCAATACAGGTCTAAGTGCATGGGGAAACCCACCCTCTCCAATAACTAACTAACTAACTACTTATGCACTACGTCATTAATATGTGTGGGGAATTAGAGTTATAGCTCTACCATTCTTGACCTCGCAATAGCTGTAACTGAGTGGTCAGCTTCACGCCTTGGCCGCTTTACCCCAGTAAGCTGGGTAGGCCCAAGAATATATCTGGACGTCGTGGTAAGAGTAAAGAAAGATCAATTCCACTTCCGAAGATCGAACTCCGGGCGTCCAGTCCGTATCCCGTCGCTATACCGACTGCGCTAGAGCGCAAAGTCCAGTCCTATGGAATTTCTAGTTCTCAAATTCTTTTAATCTGAGGCTCCCTTGATATGAATAAAAACATCTGATTTCTCACGACCAATAAAAAACTACTTAAAATGTTAAGCCATACAAGGCTGAATAGCAGGAATTACTGATATTTTATACCTGAAATTCCTTGTGACAAATTTATTTAAGCGATAAAGATCTTATTGTTCGCCAGAGCCGAGTTTCACGCAGCAGCGGCTATCTTCTGCGTCGTGATGCCGTGTCCTAAAACGTTCACTGACGTTTCGGACAAACGTACTGCCTCCATCTTTAGAGCCGAAAATAAGCCTAGCAAGTAACCAGAAATAAGCAGCCTGATTGTCATCTGATTTTTGCTCGTTACTCGGTTGATTTATGTCCCTCCAAAGCAGCGGTGAACTACTTCCGGTCTACACAGTGTCACATCCCCGAAGATTGTACTCATATGGTTTATTGATTGATTTATTTATTTTGTGTTAATCTTCAGATTTAGACTGTTTACTCTCCGCAAGAAACTATTGTTAACGACGTTGTATCTGAATTACTTCAAATAAGTAGCTTCAAACGGAAAAATAGTTACAATGTGTCTGTTATGGCTAAATTCACGAAAATTTCCAGCTTTGCCTTAAGTAAAGTATTACGCTGAAGAAAAAACTTGTTTTGGAGCAATTCATTATTTGTGCTTTAGTTGGTTTTACAAGAAGCTGTTAATGTTAGATACATAAAGCAACTTTGTTACAACTAAGAAGTGATTAATAATATTTCAACTTACAGAACTTCATTAAGCATTATACTAGTATGGTTTAACCTAGGCCATTCAGTGGCCGCCGTGCCGAGTGGACCCAGCTGGACTCAACCCCCCACTAAGCGAATTAAAAAAATTGTTTGATTACAGATCTAAGCACTCTACAGAGTCAGGAACTGATCTGGCAACAAAGCATGAAAGTGCATATAAATTCGTAGTTCTATAAAATTTTAGAATTTCCAATATCAAACCTCGAGAACCATCCCCTAATTATAAAACAACTGTATCTTCACAAGTTTCGTGTTAATGGGCGCCATTTGCGTGAAGTGCTTAGAGATAATATGAATGCATGGTACCATCACTGAGATAACTGAATGGGTTTCGATTAAACTTGGTATAAAATATTAAATTTAGTGGGGCAAATCTTTTGTTATTGCTCATTCAATATAATCTCTATTATTCACGTTGTTTTGTGTATTGTTGCAATGCATTGTAAATTCAAACAATTTATTAAGGCTATATAAAAATAAAACAATAAGATATTATATACATTCACTTAATGTAACAAGTTCATATTAATCTACGGTAAAATTAAACATCTTATGAAAGCTCCATCATATTACAAGCTGAGTGTTACTTAATTTAACACAAATGGAGATTAAAAATGTATTTGCTTAATGGAATATAACTGAAATTAGGTTAACATCTCATGTTAAATTTCTAACAGGGCCTTGAAAAATTTGTTCAAAATTATGGCATTTTTTACATGATGCTCTACTTATATTTATCCATGTTCTAAGAATAACCAATCCTACAAATAAGTGATACATAGCGCAAACACAGAACTCTCTCTGAATTCGTCTGAACGCATTTTAATAATCAAAATGCAGTCACAAATTATTTACGATACCATGCACAAAATTCTAAACGAAGTTGGTTGTATTTTTGTCTTCATTAACTGAAGATGAAGACCAATAAACAAAACGAAGTCTCAAGTAACTAATTGAATGGAACAAAGTCTTCTTGAGAAGCTAACAATCTTTCAGCTAACCAAGAACCTTACCATGAAGAATGCCGTCTTCTTTGATGTGACGCCGTGTAGATCTTGTATCAGGTGGCTGCAGACTGCAGGCACCTGCTTGCTGGTTCCTCGTTCGCGGATTTTTCTACCCTGCAGCTGGAGACGATATATTCCTACGAAACGTTAGGCCTCGCCTGACTTCCCACCACGACGGCCCGGGTTCGATCCCGGGTCTGGTCAAGTGGAATTTGTGGTGGACAAAGTGGCGCTGGGGCGGATTTTCTCCGAGTACTTCGGTTTACCCTGCCCATCTTCATTCCACCAAATTTCCCATCATCATAATCACCCGGGGCAGGCTACAATAGGCCAATCAGTGGCCGCCGTGCCGAGTGGACCCAGTTGGACTCCACCCCCACTAAGCGAATTTGTTCCTACGAAACATTGGTTCACACAAGATCTACACGGGGCCACATCCCAGAAGACGGCATTCTTCATAGTCACAGCCGTGAAAACCTCAAATCTTACAAGAAATTACCATGGTCACCAAAGCCAGTCACTGCCCTCTCTTTATCTTAAGCCAGATAAACTCAATCAGCCGCAGTCAGTACCTAGTTATTTAAGTCTTAAGCCAGATAAAATCAATCAGCCCCAGTCAGTACCTAGTTATTTAAGATAGGTTTTAAAATTACGTTTCCATTTATATACAATTCTTCAAATTAGTTTTTCCCCTTCAAACCTCATTTAGATACTGAAGAAGTTGGCTCAATCGCTAATGCTTCCAATTTGTATTCGGAATGTACTCGGTTCGAATCTCAGCCGGGATGATGGCTCTCATGAGGCTTCCATATTGTACCTCAGGTCTTAAGGTAAATTCCTGGATAGTACGTCAGATCTCGGTCACTACCGCTTCCTTCCACACCCATTTAAATTCATTATTTATTATTCAACGTATTATTCGGCGCTATTTACCGTGTCGTTAACTAAGCTAATAAGAACTAGCCCGAGTAGGAAATACACGTGATACTAGTGTTACAATTATGTACTTAACGCATGCGCGTCCTACCTCAGCTTCTTCGAAGTGGCAGATGTGTGCCTTTGATCTTGACTTCACCCGCAGTTTTACTTATTTAATTGTTGGTAGGCCAATGTTGGGCTTCTTGCCCGGTTCCGATGGTATGAGCTGCGCTTCCAGCTGACTGGCCTGGAACTGCTGCGTCCTTGACCGCCACCTGCAGCAGCAATAGCAGCAATAGCACCAGCTCTGTAGCAGGTAGCCAGACGACTGGATCTGTGAGTCGACCGGACCGTTATAACCTGCCTTGTCCTCAGCAGGGCCAATGAAACGGTGTCATTGTTACAACTGCTTCGGGATAAATATCATTAATACTCTTCATTCAGCACAGATGTCTAAACAACTTCAACAAGTGAACGCAGACAAACCCAAGTACCGTAACCGTAAGAGGTAAAGATAAGTTGTCCCTGTATTTAATTAATTAATCATTACGCCGTATAGACGTAAGGGGAATGGAGGTATAGCTCCAACATTCTTGACCTCGGCACTAGATAAAAGTGGTCAGCTTCACTCCTTGGCCTCTTTAACCCCGGAGGAATAGTCCACGATACCCGCTGGATACGAGGCTGGGTGGGAAGAAGAGGAAAACTTTCCGGGAATCCAACCCTGACCATCCAGCCCTTAGCTATAGCGACTCAGCTATCCTAAGTACCGCATAAGCCCAATTACAGGGCTACCTGTTTTTTTTTTCTCAATGAGAAAAGAAATCGCAAGATAAAAGTTTATTTGGCATTCCTGAGCATGCAGTTTAGTTCTGAGGGCTGTGAGCAAAAATAAGTAAAAACCATAAAGGCAAGGTTATCCTTGGGCTTAATTAATTAAGCACCATACCGTGAAGACGTATGAGGGAGTGGATGGAGGTAAGTGGTAGTGGCTAGCGCTTTACCCCCGGGGAAAGAGCCCCGTGTACCCATTGTACGGGAGGCTCAGTGGAACCCAGAACTGGTCTGGACTTTATGGGGAAGATAGAAATTTATTGAACCTACCGGGAAATGAACTCCGACTGCTCGGTTGTTCAGCCCATAGCCTAGTAGCTATACCGACTGACCTAGTCTGGTTTCCACAATTAAGCAATAATACATTCAAAATTTAACATAATTCTAGGCATTTGCACGAATATCATTACAATTATTAATGGCAATTCCCCATAATCTTCTTCGCGTTTATTCTTAACGATCCGGAACTATGGCGACACCTCTTTTCTAAGAAGCAGTATTAAACGAATCTCGCCTGATATTTGGGCTAATACAGTGTGTGTAAGAAAATTCTCTCTTGCAGAGAACACCGTGCACTCCGTTGAAAGCCAATCAACATTTCGGAAGAAGGTCTTAGCGTCTAAGAGTAAGTCAAGCAGAAACCAGCGTGAAACAAGTACCAAGCAGAGCCACTCCGCTTTGAGCGGATTGCGCGTCATATTCCAGAAGATAGTACTCTTCGTAGGAAGCTCAAGTTCTATACAAGTATGAGATTCTACTATGGTATTCTGGGTATGACTTAATGTATGATTCTACGTTTCTGGCTGCCAAGGTTTCGGTAGTACATAATGCATGCATCTTCGAGGTTTGAAATGATATTTAAAGATTAGCAAATACATACCGGATTTCACGGTATCATAACCGAGGAGACTGCATTATGAATCTTGTGGTATTTGAGGTTCTCGCAGCGGTGGCTAAGAATATTAACGTCTTCTGAGATATGGCTCAATGCAGCCTGGCTGATGGTATAGTTTCAGAAAAAGAAGCCGCCTTGAACATTCCTCCGGTTAGAAGATGGAGGCATCGCGTTCCCCTGAAACGCCGGTAAACATCTCCCAGACTATACGAAATCACATCCCAGAATACACTAATGTTAATAATCGACAATGTGTATTTTCGGCGCCCTAGAAAACAGCTTTCATATACACTAATATCCAGTCATCAGAATCCAGGACACCAATAAATCGAGAATTTGGAAAAATTAAAATATCGAAGAACTACAAATGAAAATTGCATACATGAAAAACGAAATAACAGCTAAATTTCGGAGAAATCTTGCTATGGTAAGTAAAATTGTGCTTGCACTTAATGCACCATGCTATGAAGGCATATGGTGGAGTGGGCATACAGATCCTCCATTCTTAACCCTGACATTAGATGAAGTGAAAATCTGAATATTAAGTAATCCAAAACCATAGAGTAATTCTAAATTATTGTCGGTATCTCCCTGTCCTATAAATTTCAAACCTTAAGTGCCAGGAAAGGCGTGCATGTTGAAGTTGCTCGGCATTCTTCAGTATTGATTCTTTAAGCATCAAAATTTATGAATTACATTTTCACATTCCATAATTAGTTTTATTCGATTCCTTTCGATCTGAATATTATAGACCACAAAATTTCCGATAATAATTTAGAATCATCCTGTATTAGTGGACCTGTGGTTTGGGTGTAAATTTGTCTCTGACCCTAAGAGAAGAGCATAATCCGAAGAACTCTTAGTATGGAATCCAGGAAGAACAACGTAAGAGAGTAAGTGGAAGGAGGGTGAAGAAAATTCCATAAAAAGTTTCATAAGTTGCACTGTTCGACATATGTTACTGGGGCGACGGCAGCAAGGAGGATAAGATACTAAGCACATGTAGCATGCAGCCGAAACATGAGAAAAGCATTTCAGTATCAAGTCTAGAAACTGCAGGGGACAGTCCGCTTGGGAGACCTAGAGGTATGTAAGAAAATAATATTAAAATTGACATTAAAATAATACCGGTAGTGTGTGAGGACATTGACTCGTTTGCCCTCATATCCTATCTCCGAAACTACTGATTTGATTAGGAAGTTTGACAGCCTATTATTAGTCTATAATAAAAGTTATCGAGTGAATTTAAATGTGATTAGTACTGATCAACTCTAGCTCCAGAATTATATAATTCCGAAATCGAACTTTAATTTAGTTTGAANAATTTAGTTTATCAAAAATACTTCATCTCAATACATGTCGTAAAATGCTCATCTTTTTTATGGTTTAAAATATTCGCTTGAAACATTTTTCATTATTGTGAATATTATTATTGGTACGGAAGGTCGCTGAAATTCAAGGGGCAATTTATTTCTTTCGTATCTTCAACCTTCATACCCCTTCTGCTTTTTATCCCTTTCATAACTTTCTCCCTTAACACTTTCTTTCTCCTTCAGATTGTAGTTTTGAACACTGAGCTGCCGTGTGTACGAGTACATGCGAACGTGAGAAACGAAATTATTCATGTGGATAAAGAACTCAGATATAGACGTCTCCTATTTAGCTTGTGTAAGCGTAGATAGAGAAATCGCAAAAGATGATTTTAGCAATGTGTTCAGTACAGTTTTCCGCCCTTCTTGTGATGGTTTACGTACACACGGCTGTATTGTTAAGATAATTATTTCCAATATCAATCTGGACGGAGTCATTTAGAGACCCAAGCTTGCCATATGTTGAAATAAGACTTGCACACTAATGAATCTGTCTTCGAGATAAGTGAAATCTGGAATCGCTTTAATATAATTGGAGTAACGTTTTCTGAATAGTAATGTCATTTGATGAGATCATTCCGCCATTGTAAACTCCTGTCCTGGGAGGACAATTAAATCGTGTGAGATGATATAGCAATCAGAATTTCCCTGAAGGTTCCGAAAGCATGATGATTAGGAGAAATCTAGGTACGCAATCAGTTATTGACCTGTGCTGCGGTTCCTGGGCAATGTCTGGCAGAACACTACCGCTCCGAGAGCAGACCTGACATATTCCGCCACTGGCATCAAGCAATGGGCAGACATTCCCAAATTTCTGAGAATAAAATAATTATTGGATATAATTTTCAAATTTTTACACATTTCTCATAATGCCTTATACAAATGTTATTATTATTTGCATTAAATCTCTCCTAGGCCGCCTCTGTGGTCTAGTGGTCAGAGTTCCTGGTTACAGATCCAGACGTTCGGGTTCGATTCCCGGACCTACAAGATTTTCTGAGAAGTAGTGGGTCTGGAACGGGGTCCACTCAGCTTCGTGAGGATAATTGAGGAGCTATTTCAAGGAAATAGTGGCTCTGGTCTAGAAAACCGAAATTATCGGCCATGGGATCCGTTGCACCGACCACGTGACACCCTCTATCTGTTAAGGCTGGCACTAATTTCACCTACAAGCGGCGGTAGCTCGGTCGGTATAGTTCGCTTGAGGACAAAAACCACGGAGTTTTTTATCCTCTGCTAAGCGTGCGTAATCAGATGGAATTTTGAGTGCATGATGAGTATGATGTTTGGTGACTACTGGTTCATTGCTGCCATCAGGTGAGCTTGCGAGAAACTGTAGAATTCGAATGTCGGCAAACAAAACACCGCTGTCAATATTCATTCATCCTATAATTTCATTACAAAATAATTTCTCTTCTCACATGCTATTTAGTGACATCTGAATTTCTTATTGAGGCTGCGGTATTCATGGATGTGATGTCTATTTGTCTGATAAAGACGTAACAATATTTCCGTGAAAATTCTGACCCAATCATCAGAGTGAAAGAGTAACGCCTTAAAGATTAGTGGGAACAGGTTCCTACCAAACTACGTGTATACGGTATTATGTCCTAGAGGACCAACATACTGATGGGGTACTTGGCTCATTGTAGATCCTTCTCATAATCCGCATAAAAGTGGCACAAGCAGAAACTGATTAGTTACTGATTAAGTTACTTAACTTCGCTACTTTAATTCAAGGCTTCTCTAACATCGAATTAAATCAATATTATCATTATGATACTCATAAAAGAATTTCGAAGAAGTCGATGATTATGTCTTGATTAAAACCACAAGAATCTAATAAATGTAAGATACATTGTTCCTGTGTTTAACCAATTAAGCACTACTTCACGAAGAATTACGGAGAGTGGATGTATAGATCCACGTATTCTTCAGCTCGTCACTAGTTGGAGTGGTCAGCTTCACCCCCGGGCCTCTTTACCCCTGGGGAAAGGACCTCCAGTATTTATCGGGTAGGAGGCTGGGTGAACCCCAGAACCGGTCTGGACGACTTGGAGAAGGGAAAATTCTTGGCCCTACTAGGACTCGAGCTCCGAACCCCCGGCCGTCCAGCCCGTAGCCAGTCGCTATACCGACTGCGCTATCCCGACTATCACTAGAGTCTAATACAAATAAAAGAGCACAAAAATAAAATGCTAACATGTTGAAACTGCCAATGAAACAAAAATGAATGAAAATAAAATAAATATATAAGTAAGAAGGTTTTAACATTGCAGTATTTTATAAGATTGAAAATAGCCATTAACGCTTTGTTAGGCTATGAAAAGCAGGACCTCGGTTACAAAGCCTTGTCATTTGGAGGAACTGCACCTTTATGACGAACTGCATGACATTGCAGTCCAGATGATCATGTACTCCTCATTAGCGCTTTAGTTCACTCTTCTACTTTACTTACTGCTAGCTTCCTGTTGCATTGGTGCATCACGCGTCCGTCAGTGCAAGAGACACATGGCGGACGCGAGAGCTACGCACAAAGGGAACACAGCGTGAGCGAAGTGTGGACATACATTCTCAAACGATGACGTGCAGTAGTAGCCTGTAATATGTGGTATACTGACACATGAGCTGATAAAGTTCGGCGGTTTCAATATATTACCATTTGCCTGAGGATGGCCTTATGGGGCTGAAACTTATCGCAACAGGAAAATAAAATATGATTTTAATGATATCTTAGGAAATTTAAATGCGACTCTAATGACGTTTTAAAGTAAAAGTTTATGTTGCATTAGAGACGGAAAAATTAGGACGAGTAATTAATTAAACACTGCGCCATACAAAAAGTATAAGGGAGTGGAGGTATAGCTCCACCGTCCTTAACCTCGGCACTAGATGGAAGTGACTGGTCACTTTCGCGTCCCTGCCGCTTTAAGCCCGGGGAGACAACCCCCGGTACCTACTGCAGAGCTTACTAACCAACGTCATGGAACTCAGCCCTTTTTGAGAAGCCACTCAAGTATTTCCCAGCAATTTATGGAATCCGAAGGTTCATTACTGTGTTCACAAGAGCACTCTCCTTGTTCCTATCCTCAGCCAGGTAGATCCAATCAATATAACCCCATGCTAATTTATATTTTAATAAGAAATGTTTGGCTGAGAACTTAACACCCAAATATGCACTAACAAAAATGAAAGTAAATCCACATAACAAAACTAGAGATCTAAAAACAATAAAAAATTTCCAAATAACAAGAATAAAAAATGAAATTACATTTTGGTATACTAAAAAACAACACCTAAATAAAATTTTATACATTCTGTATCTAGAAAATGCAGCTAATTGGAATAATCTATGGTATATATTATACGTTAATATCGAAACCATGATTCAACAGAAAGTGGAAACAAAACACGACACTCTAAACAACAAAATTAAAAACTAAAATAATATTAAGAAATTAACACCATAAATAATAACAAAGCACCACATACGTTTTTTAAACGTACGATTAATATGACTGACATCGTATTTACTGACGATGGATTGCACTCCCTAGACAAAGGACTGAAATATAACCTGCATAAGAAACCAAAAAATTGGATAAAAACGCTAGCCCTTGAAACTGACACTGCTATAAGAACTATACCTGAGAAAAGCCAACCTTATTTGAAACAATTAGTAGCTATATAACTTGCAAAAATTAATTAATAAACAAAATCAAAAAAGAAATAAAATATAAATTCAAAAAGAGCATGTAGAATGGAACACACTAAAGAACATCAAACATAAAATAATTACTAGTCACTCAATAATAGCAAAAGCCGATAAAGGCAACACGCTAGTCATTCTAAAGAAAGACGATTACATCAATAAACTTGATAACTTCATTAACAATAATAACTTTACTGAGTTGTCACACTACATTACAAACAACGTACAACAAATTACAAGGAATTACATAAACAATTGTAAAAACATCATAAAACACAAAGATATATCGAAACTTATACACATAAATCCCCGCGCACCACATATATACGGCACTATTAAATTACATAAGCAAGGACAACCCATATGACCAATAGTCCATTGGACAAACTGCCCTGCTTATAATCTAGCTAAACACTTAAACACAATATTAACAAATACAATACAACTACCTAATGCTTTTAATGTGAAAAAACACTAGTACACTAGCACACTCATTACAATTCATTGAAATAAATAACAATACACAAATGTGTTGTTTTGATATCGAAAATATGTATACCAATACCCCAATGAAGGAACTTTTCAATATTTTTGAAAATATTATAGCTAAGAATCAAATCATTTCACATGGAACAAAAATTGAAATTAATAACCTACTAAAGGTAATGCTAGAACAAAATTTATATTGAACATAATGGCAAATAGTTTAAACAAAATGAAGATCTTGCCATGGGAGCACCAACTTAAGCAATTCTTGCTGAGGTATTTATACAATACCTCGAATATACAACTATCATTGATATTTTGACGAAATAGCATATAATAGATTATTTTAGATACGTTAACGATATTTTAATCATTTATAATTCCCATATAACTAACATTGAAAATACGTTGTATGATTTCAACAATATCCACCCTAATATCAAATTCACAATAGAAAAAGAAACAAATAATAAGATCAGTTTCTTAGATTTATCCATCGAAAAAACACACGAAAACCTACAACTAGGAATCTGTCGACAACCTACAGCTACTGATCTAATCATCCACAATGATTCATGTCACCCATTTGAACACAAAAAGCTGCTATAAACTTTCTCACTAAACGATTGAATCAATATCCCCTTTCGCATAACAATAAAAACATAGAAGAAAACGTGGTTAGAACTATTCTAAATAATAATAACTACCTACTAAATACCACACAACTAACACAAAAACCCTCCAAAAAATACTACACACAAAAAGAAGTGGACCACCTTTACCTCTTTCGGCCATGTAATCAGATCTATTACTAAACTTTTCAAGAACACTGAAGTTGGTATCTCATATAAGGCAAAAAACAATATAAAACATATGTTGAAAATAAATGATGACAAAAATGATATGTATAATCTTAGTGGGGTTTACCAACTGCATTGTACTGACTGTCCATTAAAATATATAGGACAGACCCGACGTACCTTTAAGGTCAGATTCAGAGAACACATACGAGACAAAAAATAACGGACAAAGCTCCGAATTTGCTCAACATATATTGGACACCACACATGAATATAGTACGATAGACAAAACATTAGAAGTTCTATACATCGGCAAGAAAGGCCGAACCTTCGATACATATGAAAGATTTCACATTTACGAAATCAGCAAAATTATTTGCAACTGTGATAATTTTACCGAAATGTTTAACCCATATATGATGTAATCATTGGTACATACAAAACATTATATACAGTCATACCCCCCTCCACCCCCTCCCCCCCCTTCCCCATACACCTTATCTCTACCTCCCTCCCCCCTTCCTTGCATTGACTTTAATCTTACATCAAATCAGTCGTTTTCATTCCCTGCAGAACGGACAATACTTTGTAAGATGAGGCACCGACTAAATAGTAATTAATAATAAGATCAGAAGGAACATCATGGTTACAAGACTGGAACATGGAATGTCAGAACCTTGAATCAAGCAGGCAAATTGGAGAATTTGAAAACGGAAATGCAGAAGAATGAGGTGTCAGCGAAGTGCGGTGGAAAGGACAAGGTGAAATAAGAAGTGGTGATTATACAGTGTATTATTCCGGAGGTGAACGGGCTGAAAGAGGTGTGGCAATAGTGGTGCATAAAAGTGTAGTGAGGAGTGTTCTTAAGAAGATTGTCTGTAATGACGGAATTATTGCTCTGAAGTTTAAAGGCAGAACCGGTAGATATACTGATTATGCAAGTGTACATGCCAACATCAGAGATTGAAGATGATGAAGTGGAAAAAGTGTATGACACAATTGAAGACGTTCTTCAGGAAGATGGAAGAGGAGACACAAACAGCATCATATTAGGAGACTGGAATAGCACTGTTGGAGATGAATTATATCAGAATACTGTTGGATCACATGGACTAGGAAGACGGAATCACAGGGGTCAAATGCTTATTGACTTTTGTGAAAGAAATGGACTGATTGTTACCAACACTTGGTTCAAGAAGCCAAAGAGAAGAATTTACACATGGAAGGCACCTTGGGATTGGAGGAGGCATCAGCTTGACTACATTCTTGTGAAACATCAATTCAGAAACAGTGTGAAGGATGTGAAGACGCTGCCTGGGGCAGATATTATCTCTAACCACGACTTACTGGTTGCCAAGTTCCAAACCAGGTTGAAGAAAATTATAAGATTCCAAAAGCGCAGACCTAGATGGGATTTGGAGAAGTTATATGCTCAAAGACAAAGCGTGCAAGAGACCCTAGAAGAGAAACTCAGTGCAATTGAAAGTGAAAGCGGAAATGTTGAAGGGCAGTGGAACAATATAAAAGAATGCATGTTAGATACTATCAGTGATTTGGTAGGTAAAGTTGAGAAGATAGCAAGAAAACCATGGGTTACACAGGAGATGATGAGTAAAATGGAGGAGCGAAGGAAATGGAAGAATGTCAACAATGAAGAAGTCAGAAGGAAATACAGGAGACTGAGGAATGAATTGAAAAGAACCACGGACAGGGCCAAAAAGAATATCTTGAGAAGATATGTAATGAGATTATAGAATTTCAAAGAACAGGGCGTTATGATTTGATGTACATGAAGACAAAAGAACTAGGATGGAAAGAGAATCATGGGATTCAAAATGTTGGCATCGAAGACTCCCAGGGGAATAGAATAGTAGATCAGAGGCAAGTGCTGAAAATTTGGGAAAATTATATTTCAGAACTATATGATCGACCTAATCGGCCAGAAACCTTAGAAGTTGAACCGGAAGAAGAAGTAGATACAGACGAGAAAGGACCATATATTTTACAAAGTGAGGTGGAAAAAGCTATCAAGGAAATGAGGAAGGGAAAGGCTACAGGAGATGATGATGTACCTGGAGATGTGCTCAAGTTACTGGGAGAAGGTGGTTTGAAAACACTGACAAAACTAATGAACACCATATATGAAAGTGGAGAGTGGCCCAAGGACTTTACAGAAGTTACAATGATTGCCTTAAAGAAAAAGACAAAAGGTACAAAATGCAGCGACCATCGCACAATAAGCCGTATTGCACATACAGCAAAGATACTTAAAAGAAAAATCGAAAGGAAAATACAGGATATACTTGGAGAGGATCAGTTTGGATTTAGAAGAGGAAAAGGAACCAGGGATGCAATTTGGATGATGAGAATTATAGCAGAACGAACTTTGGAGATAGATGAAGAACTGTGTGCTTCCTTTATAGACTGGCAGAAGGCATTTGACCGTGTAAATTGGACCAAATTAATGGAGATCCTAAGGAAACAGGTATCGATTGGCGTGAAAGAAGATTGATTAGCAAATTGTACATGGATCAGAAAGTTAGAGTACGACTGGACAGAGGGGAGACAAGAAGTGTGAAGATTGGAAGAGGAGTTCGACAAGGATGCTGTTTATCACCAATTTTGTTCAACTTGTACAGCGAATACCTTACCAAAGAATCTCTGGGCGGGCTTGGAGACTTCAAATTAGGAGGGCAAATTATTCAAACTGTGAAATATGCAGATGACCTTGTGTTAATGGCTAAGGAAGAAACTCTACTACAGGGTATGATTGATAGATTAATCGAATTTGGAAGGTGCTATGGCATGGAAATGAATGTGAAAAAAAAAATAATGAAAATTTCGAGACAACCAACTCCAGTCACAATAAAGATAGACCAAAAACAACTGGAAAATGTGAAATGTTTTTATATTTGGGTAGCTTGTTAACAGATGATGGAAGGTGTACGTGTGAAATTAAATTAAATTAAATTAAATTAAATTTTGAAATGTGGTGTTGGAGAAGGATGGAGAAGATCAGTTGGACCGATTATGTGAGAAATGAAGAAGTGTTAATTAGAGTCATAATTAATACCATTTAATAATTTAATACCATTACTTTCATATCATTTTTAGATTAACATAAATATTACTACATCTATATCACGAGCCTCCAATAACAGTTTTATTGCATACACACAAAATATAGAATACTCCCATTTGTCGGTGGGAAAGCAACAAAATTACAAAAACCAACGACTGACTCGATGATATAAAGCATCAATTGAAAAATGTTATTTTTGTTTTATACTATAACTTTTGTTTTTTATAATCTAATTTATTGTATTTTTACGTCAAGTATTTTATAAAATTATTATTATTGTATCCAATTTTACTAGTACTGCAGTTCAGTGGTGTATATATGTCAGCCATTATTTGCTTAATGGCTATTAATAGCCGAAACATGTAGCAGAGGCAAAACTAGGCACTGATCTTGATATAGTTCTGTTGTGACGGTTTTAATAAAGAATTTGTAATATAACCCCATTCTATCTCTCTAAGATCCAGTTTAATATTATCTGCCCACCTACGTCTTGGTTTTCCTAGTGGTCTCCTCTCTTCTGAATATCCCACCAATATCTTATATGCATCCCTCTTCCTCCCTATTTGTGCTACACGCCCTGCCCACTTCATCCCCCTTGACTTGATCATTCCTATTACATTTGGAGAAGTGTACATGTTAAGCAGTTTACTGTAGAGCTACTTCTGACATATATTTATTCATCGTTTTCTTCAGTAAATTCAATAGGTAAAATGTAAACTTGTCCCTGAGCTTAACTAATTAAACAGTACGCCATGAAAACATACGGGGGAGTGGATATAGACCCATGTTTTCATGACCTCGGAGGTGAGCGGTTAGTTTCACACCCCGACCGCTTTACCCCCGGAAAAGGAACCCCCGTTACCCATTAAATAGGAGGTTGGGTGGAACCCACAGCAGGTCTGGACGAGATTTAGAAGTGAAAATTCTTGACCCTACCTAGACTCGAACTCCGACCCCTTGGTCGTAGCCAGTCGTTATACTGGCTACGCTACCCAGGATCATAAATTCCATAGCTTATTCAATAATATTTAACTGTACCTGTTATTGCTGACTACTAAGATTAAGACAACTTTAGGATAGCCGATATTCGAACTCGTCACCGCTTGAAATAAGTGTAGAGCTGGGTTAACAGGTTATCGTCCTCTATGGGGCAACACATTCAGAGCACGTCCTGTACTGTTAGACTATTCGGACAACATAAAAAACTTGGTACAACTTGGTATAAACTTTCAGTGTCCGAGTTTTCTATGAGAATGATATTGCTATATTGCGACGCCCAACTGAAACTTTCAAATGCTATACAACTTACGATTCACATAGGAAATCCCAGCCGAGTCAGGTTTGCGTTTATATGACCAGCTTTCACACACCCGTCTTTCGTTCCTTGTTGAGTTGTTCTTCTTCTTTTTATTCATTTATCCTACGAGCTTGAGGCGATAAAGTTTAATGCCATACTAACCCGGTATTACTATAGGATTCTGACGATGGTGTATAACACACTGATATGTTGGGATTTTGGACTTTATCCATCGTCCTGGTTTTTAAGATAACAAATAAAAACACGACGTTTCGGAAACTGGATCTGTTTCCGTCCTCAGGTGAAGGAAAACACCTATTCAGTTGGGTCCCTTAGAAAGAGCTAGCCTCAATCACTGGTCNACCAGGACGATGGATAAATTCCAAAATCCCAACATGTGAGTAACCCGGTATTGTTACATGCAATCTGCATGACTGATATACAGTTATAAGCAGTATCTTATATATATCAGTTGCTTTCTAAGGTTATGGAACAAGGACTTCTGATCTGAAAGAAGAGTCTAAAATGAAGTAGGTCTACTCAGAAAAATATTTGCATTTTAAGTGTGATGAAGCATTGGAGCTACACATCTCACACAGTTCTGTAAAAGTAGCGAAATATAAGTTAAGATGAGCTGGTCTCACACAATATACTTAAATGTCACATGATCCACAAAATAAAGACAAATTATTTCCCTAAGTAACATTAGTATATTAGTCCTCGTAATGGAAACGCTGTGTGTTTTCTGTGAGATCGGAAACAGGTTTCTAAGCTTTACTTACCGGAACGTCATACTTCAAAAACTTCACGAAAAAAAAATGAGCAGCACTCTTCTGCCCAGAAGAAATAATTTGACTTATGCCTCACGATAAGCCAAAATGAAGTCTGTTGCCAACATATCGGAACTTAATTCTCTAAATATTATAAAGATCATTTTCGTTTTTAATAGGGTGAGTGCTATAACTTCTTCTTCTTCTTCTTCTTCTTCTCTTCCTCCTACTCCTCCTCCATGGATTAGACCATGCTCGTTCTGTTCCGTCCTCTTTAAAAGTATGTTGGTCTCTCCATCTTAACTGTGGGTGCATGACGCGCCATAGATCAAGCGGTTAGTTGCTGGCTTCCCACAGCGGCAGCGGGGGTTCGATCCCGAGTCTCGTCAAGTGGGATTTGTGGTGGATAAATTAGCGCTGGGGCGGGTTTTCTCCAAGTACTTCGGTTTCCCCTGCCAATCTTCCTTCCACCAAATTCTCCATCATCATAATCACCCGGGGCAGGCTACAATAGGCCAATCAGTGGCCGCCGTGCCGAGTGGAACCAGTTGGACTCCACCCCCCACTAAGCGAATTAAAAAAAAAAGAAGTGTGGGCGTTGTATGTTATGTCGTATTATTTTGGCTGTGTATTAAAATTTTCTTCTTCGGAATTCGTCTGCTAGAATTTTCATTTCGAATATATTTCATATAAGGAAACACAAAGAAACTATTTTATGACTAGACAATGGATAATATATTTGTACCTACGGAATAGCGTTGTCGGTACGGAGACTAGCTACGGGTTGGACGACAGAGGGGTTCAAGTTCCCATAGGGTCAAGAATTTTCTGTTCTCCACGTCGTACAGACTGGCTATGAGGTCCACCCAACCTCCTATCAAATTGGTACCAGGGGCTCTTCCCCTAAGGTAAAGCAGCCGGGGCGTGAAGTTGACTACTTAACTCCAGCTAGTGCTGAAGTCAAGAAAATGTGGACCTATAAATTCATTTTCTCACACGCTTTCATGGAGTAGTGCATAATTAGTTCAGCACAGGGACAAATTTACCTTACCTTTATTTACAATAATACATTTTTATCTGCATTAAGAGGAGACAAATTCCACAGATGTAATAGATAACTAGAAAAAAACGCATATGAACTAGAAAGTTGAGTATATATTTCAACTCTGTATTCTTTTAAGAAAACCTCGACATGCAGTGAAACACTTTCATAGCCACATGAAGCGTAATTGTGAAAGGGCAGAACATATAGGGTTAGCAACCAGTTAGTATGCTTGAACACTTATTCAAGTGACTGACCGAATTGCCCCACAAACAAACAAACAAACACGTCGAGATCTGCAGCCTATGTCTACTAATGGTACGTAAGTTTTTAAGCGGAGTAAGCTAAAAGAATATCTAGTTTCTGCGTCACGTGGATGGTAGCAAGTGCAACATGCCCAGCAAATGGCTGACAATTTAGAAATGCGAAGTAACGCCCAGTTTAGAGTCCAGTAGTGAAAGCGAAAGGAGTGCAGCTGCTGAAACTGATTGTGCTCTCTGGTTAGAGCAGGGATTCAGATGATAAAAGGTAAAAGGGTAAAGTTGTCCCTGCGCATAATCTATGAAGCAACGCGCTATGAAGACGTATGAGAGAGTACGAGTATAGCTCCACCATTTTGTCCTCGGCGCTGGATGAAAGTGATCAGTTTCGTGCCTCATCCGTTTCACCCGCTGTACCCAATATACATGTATATGAGGCAGGGTGAACCTCAGATCTGGTCCAGACGCTGCAAAGAGAGAAAGCCCTTCCCCCTCTTGATAACCCAGCTAGTAGACCGTCTCTGTACCAGCTGGGCTACACCTTCTAATGAGATTCGGGTGGTGAAGTAAAAACTTAACACTGTTCCTGTGGAGACCCATAGGGTTGTGAGACGTCGAGGTTCCCATATTTTCTAGACAATCGGCTCACAGATTGAGGTAAGGTTGTCAGCCTTACGGGCCGCCCATCCTTTACCCCCGAGGAAGATTCCTGGTACTCATTTCTGTTAGGGGTTGAGTCGACCCCAGGGTCATTGTGCGGCTGGAAGGATTAGGGCAATTGAAAAATCCAGTGACCTCATCAGGAATCTAACCCAAGACCTTTCGGCTTGCAGCATAGTGCTACCGAGTACCCCCTTGGATTCGGATGGTATAAAGACAAAAGAATAGCAGGTGCAATGAATTTCAAACATAAGAGACCATACTTTCACACGTGGATCATAAATTGTACATGTAACATGGAAGGTCTGCCTCTCTTTGTCACATGATATATTACCGAAATTAACGAATGGATTTAAGTTAAAGTTGGCATTGGTAATCTGTAGCAAATGTAGAGTTAGCAATATTGATACTGGACTTAACTCTATTCCTCATTTAGTGAAGTATAAAGTAGCATGATTAAGTATTCTACGGGCTAGACGACTGCAGTTCGATTCCTGGCAGGTTCAAGGGACCTGTATCTTCTCCGTAAAGATCAGACCGGCTCTGTGGCCCACCCGGCCTCATATACAACAGGCATAGGGGACACTTTCCCCGGTTGTAAAGCGGCAGGGGCATGAAGCTAACCACTTACCTCCATCTAGTGCCGTATTCAAGAATGGTGGAGCTATACTTTCACTCGCCATCTGTCTTTATGGCGCGGTGCTTAATTACATAATTAAGTACAGGGATAAATTTACCTTCAAGGAACCATGATAACTCAGACTACATAGTGACAGGCTAGCGGCTGGACTGCCGGGTTTCGATTCCCGATAGGGGCAATAGATTATTCTATTCTTCTCAGCATCCACATCGGCTGTGGGACTCAACCAGCTATCCAATTGCATCTGGGGCTACCACTCACCACAACCTAGGTAAAGAATGGTGGATCTATATCACCACTTCCTCATAAGCCTTCGTGGCGTGGTGCTTAAGGAATTAGGCACAAGAGCAAATTTCTTTGCATTTACAGGCCACATTTAGCTGGTTAAAACGCGGAGTTTAAAATAAATTCGAAAGAAAATAAAGATAGTTATCAGATAAAAAGATCAGTGTGATGACATCAGGATTATCTGAATGGTACGACAAAGGTTAAGCACTGTACCACAAACGTGTATGTGAGAATGAAGCTCTTTTAGCATGGCAAGCAGATGCAGGTTAGTGTTCGTCTTTACGGTTCGACTGCTCTGCCCCTGTATAATGAATGCCCGGTACACATTATCCGGGAGGCTGGGTGGTCCCCTGAGCAGGTCGAGAAGTGGTGGCAATCGTTTTGCACCTGGTGGCAACAGAACCGCGGTCGCCCAGCCGGAAACCAAGTCACTATCCCGGTAAATAATAAAAAAAAATATTTAAATGCTCTTTAACGATTTCTGTGAGGGCAGACAAATGGTCTCGAGGCAGAATCCTCTCACCTCTTAGAACTGGGTTCAATGCCCGGTCAGTCTTACATAAACAGTGATGGAGCCAGGTTTTCTTAGTATCATCGCGTTTTTCCTCTCATTTCCTCAATCGATTAGTGTGTCAGATACATGTAGACCCAAGGAGACTATGTAAGATTTGAGGCTTTCACGGCGGTGACTATGACGAAAGCAGTCTTCTGGGAATTGACACCGTGTATATGTGGTGTTAACCGACGTTTCGGAACGTCGGTTAACACCACATATACACGGTGCCAAATCCCAGAAGACTGCTTTCTTCCAAGTAGACTGTTTGATAAAAAACGTTACAATGTTTCATGTGCTGGAAAATAACAAGACACTCAAGCTATAGAGGTCGCTTGGATTTGCCATGAGACGCCTTTAAGATCTGAGGTTTTCACGGCATTGGTTAAGAGGAATCCTGTAGCCTGCGAAGTAACTACGTGTAGTCTGTTGAAAGTCAACGGACATTCGGAGGAACATGTCCCTCCAGCCTCGGAGTCAAAAATTGCTATCTGATTCATACAGTTTTTGTTTATCTTATTCTTCGGCCCTGAGGATGGAGAGATATTTTCGTACGAAACGTCGGCTGTTTCTCAACCGACAACACGGCGTTATATCCTAGAAGATAGAATTCTTTAAGCATTTCTTAGCTTTATCTCACATATATTGTCTTATCAACTTAATATCCACCGCAAGCGAACTATACCGACCAAGGGACCGCCGCTTGTCGGCGAAGTTAGTGCCAACTTTGGCGGATAGAGGTTGTCGCGTGGTCAGCGCAACGGATCCCCACGGCCGTTAATCTCGGTTTAATATCACCTGCATAAACATAAATTACCCATTCAGTCCTGAAGTGTCTTCTACTACTGCATTCTGCTATCAAAAAAGGCGTTATATTATCCTAGATGTTCGGTCTGTCTGTACAAGAACAACCGGAAACATGATCATGTAATACATCGGAGAGATGTGTTGCTAAGAAATTAACGGGAAGTAAAGCCCGAGCAGCAGGAACAATAACTCTGTTTTGTTTTCGCCTATAAGGCATCCATATGAGAACCACTCTGTTTGCTTGCAGCGGTCAGCCGTTGCGAGCGAGTGAAATAGGCGGAAGAAATTCTCATGTTTGCCCTTGAAAGGAACGGGGAGTCCCGCTATTTCTTCTGAAGTGAACACACACCGTGTGAAATTGTTATGACGTCTCCAGTCCTGCTACAACAATAACGCAGTCATGCACATGGAGAATCAAGTGTCAAGCCCATCAACTGAAACGATTTCCTTAGTTAAGCTGCGTAAAATAACATATTAAACAAAACTTGTCTTTGCTCTTTCCATCATGGAATTTTTATAACAAAATTATGTATATTCCTACAATTTCAACTGTGTGTTAGGCCCACTTAATAAGCAAGTTCAGTTCTTTAAGTCTAATGTGAAAACAATGGAAGAGTTTTGTATTATTAGAGTACTGTAGAAACTGTCTTGCTGGAAGGTTGAAGGAAGGTTGTGTGTCATTGACTTGGAAGCTTACTTTTTCACCCAAGGAATTCTTGTGTTTTGTGTAACGTTTTTTTTTCTTTACTATCCAAACCCAGTGTCTTTCAAGTTACACCTACCTTTCTTACCCAGCTCCTATTCTGCTCCCAAATTCCTATAACTACTCAAAGTCTCCAAGAAACAACCTTAGACTCTTATTCTTGTATTCGTACAGAACTTACTTAAGTTGAAATTGCAAGATGAAGTGCATTTTCTCCATCTGCAGTGAGTAGGCTACTATGAAAATAAGGAGAAAAAAAACAATTGAAGGCATATACTAAGAGCTGAAGTCATAAAACACCAGCGGGATCTGAGTTCTAATTGAAATTGAATCTGTGGTTAAGCATTTCTGATAGGCAATAAAGGAGTGGGGGTCGATCACAGTGGCTGTGCAGTCTAAGGCATGAACGGTCTTCGCCCCCTCGAACACTGGAGTCGTGGGTTCCAATCCCGCTCGAGGCATAGATGTCTGTTTGAGTTTACTCTGTGTGTAGGTAGCGACCTTGTGATGGGCTGATCCCCCGTCCAAGGAGTACCACCGAGTGTGTATACGATTAAGAAACTGAAAAAGCGACCAATGTCCAAAGAGCAGTAGAACCATAGAAAGAAAAAATACAGTAGTGGGGTTGAGACCAATTTTCAAATATTGTCACATGGACGTAAATGATATTGTCACATGTTAGAGGGATTCTCGATCTGGATTTGGATTTGAGATTGGATTTATTGACCACTTTAACAAACGACTCCTGACTACACTTAATCACAGGGCCATCCCTGATCTCCACACTTTACAAATCACTAGAGCACACACACTAAGATTTTCTAGCCTGCAGTGTCTTCGCTAGTCATTTCCCTGTTACGGCTTCTAACAATGGAGATTCTTCAGCTTCCCCGCTCACGTCATTCCTTGTTGGTCACCGTCTCCCAACTAAACTAAGCTCAAAGTCGAAGTAAGAGTCAAAGTTACTTTACGACTGCCAGTTTATCGCCAATCAGTTCGTCTTGGCATCAAGCCCCTTGAGACTCACGGCCAGAAACATTCTTCTTTCAGCTGAACCCTTGCGATCATAGTCCTTGTGTAATACCCTCTCTGACGTGAAGTGTACATATCGCACATATAGCAGGTTATTCAAAATTCTTCCCTTCGCACAATACACAAACCCTCTGTCAGTCCAGGCTTTGCAGAGCAGATCAGGTCTGTCTTAATTATCTTATGCTACAATGGTGGCTTCGTCACTTGATCGGTCCTAAGCTTGACCACCGGAAAGTTTATGAACCAAGCTGTAAATTTTGCCTCTCTTACAACCCCTAAGCACGGCACAACAGAAAACACAGCTCTTCTATTGTTGCATGCGTGTATGTTGTGGGCGTTTCCTAGCAACAGCCGCTGTTCCGTTGTTTGTTTCGAGACCGTTGCCTAGAAATGAATGTTGTTTCAGAGGCGTTCGCTATCAACGGCTGTTTCTCTGGGTCCACAGTTCTTGCTTTGAGCAAATAATCCACATTATATTTTACTTTCTTACTGTCATGTTAGTATCTAGACTATGCAACGTGTATAGTTAGAACGACTGGCTAATGATGAACTGCTAAGAATATGGAAGGAAGCTGTAATTGTGTAATCTAGTATTACTGTTCCGGAATTTACCTGAGGGAACTGAGAAAAAACATGGAACACTTTGTTAAAAGTAGCCAATAACCTGGCTGAAACTCGAGCCAAGCACCTCCCTAATACAGGTAAAGAACAATAGAGTTATATCATCCAGCTTGGTTTTCAGAAAGGGGAATAATAAAACAAACTGTCTCTATGCTTAGATGGTGCCTCGACGGAGCAAAAACTTAACATAAGTTTCCACATGTAGGCAGCAACTAGTGCTGAACTCGGTTTAAAATTAAAAAAAAAATGAATAAATAGCAAAATATTATAAAATATCAAAGAGTAAGTTGGTTTAAAGGAAAACATAAAAGTACTTATTTGAAATAACTTTTGAAGGGTGCATCTCCTTTGCAATTAAGTACAATATAATGTAGATAAAATCAGGTTATTATTATTATTATTATTATTATTATGACTGTACAGCCTTTTCTTTGGCCTTGGCTGCTTTTTCAGTTTCTTGATCTTTTACACAGTCGGTAGGACTCCTTGACGGGGGATCAGCCCGTCGGAAGGCCTCTACCTACACACAGAACAACATAAATACAGAATAAACACACACAATACAGGCATCCTTGCCTAAAATTGGATTCGAACCTACGATTCCAGCGTTCAAGCTTCAGACTGCGCGGCCACTGTAATTGTCGGAAAGTTATGTTAATATTACCGTGCTTTCTAGTGTAACACCGTGTAGCCCTGTAAAAAATCCAATGTCGTACTGAACAAAACATATGCTTCCATCTTCAGGGATTAAGAGTGAGAAAAGCAAGTAGCCAGTAGGAAAAAGGCGTCAGGCACAATTTCTTACCGGTGTGAGTACCTTAAAGTCAATATTTATATCTTTTGTTTGCGGTTGCAACATGGCGATGATTATGAAGAGACTCGCAAAAGAACACTTAGTAGTTAGATTGCATACAGTTGGTTTTACCAGGAACGTCAGTCTCATACTGAGCAATTGTACGTTTCGTGACTTCTACCGTCCATTTACGTCATTGTCAGAGTCTAGAGAAGTCTAAGTGCGTACTGTGTGTAGAGTGAATGCAAAACAAATCGTTCTTGCAATAAGCGCATCGGCGACAAATCCGGGTTTTATGAGAATTTGGTTCATATATCATACGGATGTAGGTCTAATGGGCAAAGCAACATTGACACAATGAAGTACTGTATTTTTATACTTTTTCCATCGTTCGGTATTCTAGGAAATAGAAAACACGACTTTTCGGAAACAGGATCTGTTCCCGAAGAAAGCCGTCTACTGGGATGTGGCGCCGTGTAGAAATTGTCTTAACCGACGTTTCGGAGGAACGTATCGCCTCCATCTTCAGGTTAGAAGACAAGAATAAGTCCGCGAACGAACCAGCTAGAGCAGGTGAAACGGTCACCGCCGTGGAAACCTCAAATCTTACATAGGATCTGTTCCCGTCCTCAGGTGAGGGGGGGGGAGACGCCTACTCAGTTGGACCCCTTATAAAGAGCTAATCTCGGGTCCCAACTGCGTGGGTGTCTTCCCCTTTCACCTGAGGAGGAAAACAGATGCAGCCTCGGGGAAGTCGTGTTTTCCATTTTCTATAATACCGAATGATAAAAAATGTCCAAAAACACAGTAATTCTGTGTGTTATACACCATCGTCAGAACCCTTTAGAATCAATACTGAGGCACATGGCAACACAAACTAAACATGACTCACTTCCATCTAACGCGAAAACCCAGAATTTTCAAAATATATGCACACCTCCATGGTGTAATTCTTAGCCACGGATGCAACTTTACCTTCATCATTAAACGACAACAGAATTACGTCGCTGCCAACCCAGAAGTTTGCACCATCATCATACTGCTGATAGCAAGCAACTGAGAAGTAGAGGGGTCACACACTCTAACGGCATGACGGCCATATACAGTTTCACGAAAACCCGTAAACTGTCTCTAACGTTTGAGAACAAACATATGGACTCTCACATATACAAGCTTATAAGAACATGCCGTTAAGTATGTTTTTCTCATACTACAACACAAGTAATGTATAATGTTACAATAAGACCCAAAATCTGCCTCTACGAGCTCTTTTGTCTTTCTAGCTCTCTATGGCTCTACAGCCCTTGTGAACCTTCGCCCTTTTTTCAGTTTCTTAATCTATAAGCCAGTAGGACTCGTTGGACGGAAAATTAGCCTGTCGCAAGGCCACCACCTACACGCAGAACAACACAAACGCAGAATAAACGCACACAGACATCCATGCCTCGAGTAGGATTCAAACCCACGATCCCAGTGTTCGAGTGGGCGAAGACGGTTCGTACATTAGACCGCGTAACCGCTACGATCTCTTACTAACAACAAAGAAGGAAGCGGTCGTGACCTAATTTAAGCTACAATTCCGAAATTTACTTGAAGGGACTGTGGAAAGCCATACAAAACTTCAGTCAGGACAGTCGGTTTCCCAGCTGAGATTCGAACCGAGCACCTCCCGAACAAAATCAGAAGCGTTACGGCTTGAGTCAGCTTACTCATTATACTATAGCAGGAAAGTGTACTGTTTTTTCTGAAACAATCTCCTTGAGAATTAAGATTGTCTTTATTTACGAAACGTCCATTCTACGCATCCCTTGCAAAGTACGCATACAAATATAAACTTCCGCGCGGTCTGTCAAAGCATACTTACTTACTTACTTACTTGTAAGTAAACGTTATGAACCTGAACCCTTCTTGAAAAGAAGCCAAATCTACAGCTGCTCAAGAATTTCCCAGCATTTTATGGAACCCGAAGGTTCATCACCGTGTTCACGAGAGCCCTTCACTGGTCCCTATCCTGAGCCAGATCAATCCAATCCATACCATCCCATCCTATCTCTCTAAGATCGATTTTAATATTGTTCACCCACCTACGCCAGTGGTCTCTTTCTTTTTGGCTCTCCCACCAATATCCTACATACATTCCTCTTCTCCCCTATTCGTGCTATATTCCCTGTCCACCCCATTCTCCTTGGCTTGATCATTCTAATTATACTTGGAGAAGAGTACAAGTTTCTGTCAAAGCATAGCACAGAAATATTTTCAAAATGTGGTTATTAGAGACTCCAAAACCATATCAACATTGAAGCATCCAGAGTTCTCAACGTGAACAATATCATTAGACGACTCAAATGGAAGAAACCGTTTGAACTAGTTAAATGTTAAAGTACTAAGTAATTCAGTAGAAGTGACTTAGTTTTCAATTTACGTAGTATATTAGGTTTAGAAAAAATCAATTCTTAGTTATCCAACTAGTTTTAATTGTAAATAAGTTCTGGGTCACCCAGTATTTAATTAATTTCTAAAAAAATGTGATTATGAAGATGAACGGAACAAAATTACGAGACAGTTATTCCTTTAACTGCGAAGAAAAGGAACTGACTGCCCTCTCTGTGAAACAGATGGCAGAAAAGAACAGGGTTTTGGTAGAACTCATTCTGAAGACACGAAACCCGAGTTATTATCTCAGGTTTGTATTGCGGTGCTAATTTGGAGCAGCGCCTGCTAATGCTTGTGTCAAGAAAACAGCAGTACAGTTTGCTAAAGAACATTGTGTCAAAAAGTTTAGGGTCTTCGCAAATTGCAGGATGACCTGTCGAGCGGGTTCGATGATTTCTCGCTAGAAAGTTGCCTGGATGATTTCTATGCAGGCTGAAGTTATCATGAAATTTCTCCTTCCATCTTTACAGAGCGAAATAAGGAACAAATCCCATATTTAAACACGACAATCGAAATTTTTTTTTTCTTTCACTGGCTCTACGGTCCCTTTGGGCCCTGGGCTCTAGTCTTTAGTTTCATGATCGTTTTACAGACTGTAGAACTCCTTGGACGGGTGACCAACTCGTCCCAAGGCCTCTACCTAAACGTAGGACAACACAAATACAGCATAACCACATACACATACCAAATATCCATGCCTTGTGTGGGATTCGAACCCACGATCCCGGCTTCCGAGCGAACGAAGACAGAACATACCTTAGACCGGCACACACACCCACACACACACACACACACACATATATATATACACGTATAATGTCAGCAAAGGAATGAGACAGCAAAATAGTTCTTTCTCCAACGGAAACAGTGGTAACTTCCGTTTTCAGAAAATTAGTGGTTAACTGAACACTATGCAGTGTAAACACTCCTCTTTACCAGTCCTGTGCACTTCAGATTATGCCATCCATGTTAATCTAAAAGATGGAGCTTTATGTCCAATTTACAAATCTGTAATGATCCCACATTACTAGCAAAGCGAGTTAAGCAGATGGTTACACAATCGCACTGCAAGAAGTTAAACTTCATAATGACAATACTGTCGTTCCCTTCGAAATGCTACTAAACAAGTTGACAAAGCAGAAACAAGAAAAGAAAGTAAAACTTGTGATGCAATCCTTTTATTCTGTACAGTGGAACTGCAACACCATCTTACACAAATTCTAGTCTAATATATTTCACGTTTAAAGTGATCTGACAATATGCAAATGACTTTCACTCTTTATATACGCTCTGTTTATTAACGAAGTGCGGCATAAATAATTTCCACTTATGAAGAGCCTTGAGATTTGAGATTTACTTTCTAAATTGTGGTAACCAAATCTTTCGTTAGGCGAAAAATATTTTCGTGCCCCGGACAAAGGAATTACAGTTAAATAATCATTCACTTCCCAGGTTACTATCCTTGGACTTTCTTCTACAAGTACTTGCAACTAGAATCTCGTTAGGCTATGTTCAGCGCGCTTCGTCAAATCATGGACGTATAAAAACTCCCCATTCTGAAGCATCTTATACTTGTCTGATACAGAGCACCAAAGATTATGATCCCAGCTATTTTTGTATTTAAATTTGAGGTGAAGAGAACTTGTACGCCAGTGCAAATGAAGCCATTGTCTGAACTATAAAATTCGTTTGTATAGCATATGGCAAAGGAAAGTTGTCCCTTTGTTTAATTAATTAGGCACCATGCATTGAAGACAATGAGGAGTGGAGGCATAGCTCCACTATTCTTGACTTCAGCATTAGATGGAGTTGAGCGGTCAGCTTCACGGACCGGTCGCTTTACTAGCGATACCCATTGGACAGGAGGATATGTGGGCCTTCAGGCCGGTCTGGGAGATGTAGAGAAGAGAAAATTCTTACCATGTCGGAATTCGAACCCCGGCCTTCTTGTATGACATACGTGGTTTTCAAAACACACAATTAACTCGATTTAATGGTATATTTCAGCATCCTGTTTCATTGAAGTATCACTTGGTCTTCTACCTTCTGTAATGTAACAATGTTAATATACTTGTAGATTTAGACGGCACTAATCCACACTTAATTCACTAAAATATTCGTTAAAATGTACAAAAATATCATTGATATATATATATATATATATATATATATACATTCCGTGTTTATGTGCTACAGGTTTCGGCAACACAGGGCCATCTTCAGGCAATACTTTATTAAGGAATCCACTGCTCTGCGCACTTTGTCAATAGTACTCTTAAGTTATGTCATTATTAATTTAGTTTTGTAGGATGTTTGTTCTTCCTGTCTTTTGAATTGAGGCTGCTCTGCGCCCCAGTGTGAGTGCCACTCTCTTCGTCATGTGCATCATAAGGAACACAAATCAACACAGGATACTCCTACACACGGTCAAGAGAGCGGCACACCCGGGGGGTGGGTGTCAGAGCAGCAGCAATTCAAAAGATCGGAATCACAAATATCCTATAATACAAAAATTAATAATAATTACGCACATTAAGAGTATTAATGAGCAGTGGATTCCTTAATATAATGTATTGCTTGAAGATGGCCCTCTGTGGCCGAAACACGTAGCGCATGTACATTGAATTTATGTATATTTTAGTGGCATTTTTAAATATTTTATCGAACATTTTAGTGAATTAAATGTTGATTAGTGTCGTCAAATCAATATTTATATTACTGCATTATAGGCGGTAGAAGCGCCGGTCACGGAAGCCGAGCGGTCTAAGGCATGCACTGTCTTCCCTCGCTCGGAAGCCGGGATCGTGGGTTCGAATCCCACTCAGGGCATGGATGTTTGTGTGCGTTTTTCTGTGTTTGTCTACAGCGACGAGCTGATCACTCGCCCAAGGAGTCCTACCGTATGTGTAAGATCTAGAAAAACCGAAGTGAACGGAGAAGTTCATGGAGGTAGGCCTAGGCCCACTGGGGCTGTAGTGCCAAGGGAAAAAAAAAGACGGTAGAAGACTAAGTGTTAATTCGACTTAAAATTAGTCCTCTTTGTAAGATTTTGATTTTACAAAACAAAATGTTTTACAAGGTGTTTCATCCTCTTTCTGGAAACTGAGGTCAAGTGAGTTCCTTTCTCAGACCGTTACGTCTCAGTACCTACACAGTACTATTCCTGCACTTGGACTGGAATGCCCATTTAATGCCACATGACACTGCTAGCTTTAACGATCGAAAATTTAGTATCTAAGGCCACCAAGGAAGTGACCTATGTTGACCAAGATTCATGAGCATCACACGCGAATGCTTCCATCACATAAAGTGATACATCTTGCGGAGTCATCTGCAATGTGGCAAATGCATTTTTACGATACGTTTGACCGGTATGACACCCTTAAAAACCACGTCGCATTGATATCCCTCTGCTGCTTGGAAAGCTATACAACTGGTGCAGAAATTAGCCTACATGAATACATTTCCTCACTTGCCTTGTGCACATTTTTTTTATCCAACTAGAAACAACTGGATTCTTACCGAAAGGCAAGGGAGAACAATTAATTTGTAAGATCTAAAATGTCGTGACGATAATACATTCTTACAGTTGCTGACTTTTTGAACATTATCCATTGCCTGCTTTTTATTTAAAACAAAGTTTCGGGGTTGGAACTGGCTCTACTGAGCCCACCTGATTAAGGTGTTAACCTGAGGGTGGAGGGAAATTCGTCGCGAAAGGTCGTTTTAATAAAAATTAAGGATACAGGAAAATGTTCAAAAATCAATAACTGAATTACTTTCATACTAGTGGGTCATTTTGAACGCGATTGCAGATGTGAGAGCCTGTGAAAAAGATCAAGATATTAAAACTTATCATAATGGACTGTGGTGTGAAGTGTGGGCTGAATTCAACAGGATAAAAATGTTCAATGACGTGCTCTGTGAACATGGTAAAGAAAGTCCTATTTCCACAGTAGACCAGACATCTGTTGAGAAGTTGTGAAACTATCAAAACTTCAGCTCCAAGGTATCAATTCTTTTGTCTCACTAAACATGGAGCTTCTCTTCTCTAGAGAAGCGAGACAGCTCCACTGAGTATCCTCCCTGCATCTTCGAATATCTTCCGCATCAGAAGCACATTCGATATATATATATATATATATCGTAATTTACTTTCGAATTAGCAGAATATAAGTATTGACTCCTGTGATCACATGGTCCATCTCACTTGCCACCTATCCCCAAGGCCGTAACTTTGAATCCTGTCGAAGATACGAATGTTTTTGTTGATTCTTTCCCTTCTAACCAATCTTCAGTGCAAGGACTCCTACCGTCTACCTTAACATGGGTTTAAAAATTGTTATCCTGGTCACAATCAAGCTGCAGGACAGAGAAAATAAAGGAGAGTGGAGATATTTTGAAAATATTAAAATATTTTAATTCATACTTGAAATTAGTATTTCGGTGGAAAACTAAGGAGCAAACCCGTAAGGTTATATATTTTAGTGATCACAGATTTAGAAAATTTTTCTCTGGAACGTAGTTCACGTGTGTAAATAGTATGTGAAATACTGTACTGCCCACAGAAAATTTTAAAGGAATTTCTTGGAAAAACAAGAATCTTGTGGGGACAGAAGACACCTGCAATGAACTGAATATTTACAATCTCACTAAAAGAATGAGAAATCATGAGACGAAAATAAAACATGTCGTTAGAAAAAAGATAATCAGACCAGGATTAAGAATTCTTCCATGCAGCCTCTTTCGTAGGTTCTTTGACGAAACAGTCAATAGTTAGACTATACAGTGGCCAGTGGTAGGACGGCAGAAGAAAGATGAATTAGAAATGGCTGGGAAGGAAGCAGAAGTTCCCTAATCAAGGTATTGCCCAGGAATTTGCCTGGTTGGATTCAAGAAACCATGAAGAACCTAAGACAGAATATCTGGTGTCCCAGCCGAAACCGATCATCTCATGAGTAGGAGACTAGAGCGTTACTACCAACCCGTTCATTTTCCATCCAATAGGAAGAGAGTAAAATGAGTGTAAGAACTTTTTTAATTATTCCCTCCGTTTTATTACAACTTTATATGATTTATTTTTCTTTCGATGTATTTTGTGATTTAAATATACTGCTATATTGTAGCATCCTGTTGCAATTATTAATTAAGAGATGTCTCTGATGTTCCTTCTTACATGCGAAAGGTTTTTAAAAATTTTTAATTTATTGGACGCAACTATTACAATTTCACTTGATTACAAGAGTAATTTGACGCCTTCTGGATAACGAATCTCTCACATCTTCTGTCATATTCTGTCTTCTTTTGGTCAGTTCTCTCCCTGAGATAGGTTCTTGTCGAACCGCATGGAGAGCACCTCCTTGAAGGGCTCTCCTTTTGCGCCTCCGATGTAACTGCCCGTTTCTGTATCCGTTGTCCACGAGACGTTTTCAGTAGTTCCTCTGTTGTCGTGATTATTGAGACCTTCGCTACTAAGTAACCGAAGTTCTATTGTTGACAGCGTTACACGGGGTTTTCTGCTACCATATCCTAACGCTCTGAGCAACCCATTACAGTATTTAAAAACTACGCAACTAATTGTTTTTTTAAGGAGTGTGAATTCACTCGGTACACATGTAGGTCATATATCGAAACCATTTCCGGTGCAATAACAGAGATGCATTGCTGTTGCCTAACATTCAAGAGATCATCAGATTGAACCTAGATACTGGTGAAAGGGCCCGTCGATGACGTGTCACAAAGCCTTTCACAAGGCTCACGTAACTCGTTGGACCAAGTTAACAACCCGTACTTAGCAACTGCTCTATAGCAAAGATGAATATGTTTTCATGGCGGGAGAGCTTTTGCCTCTTTCCTTCTACTGTTTTACAATTTTGATAGATAAACACACAAATTTGACAATGACTATGAAATTACATTATCTGATCTGAACAGAGAACCTTATTAAGTTCTGTTGAGGAAAACTTCGTAATTCATAGAACTGCAATCGCAAGGCCTCAATTCGTTGTTACTCAGTTACTAACACAAAAATAACCAGCTGCCACCTAGAAACCCTGAATGTCACTTATCTGTCTTAGTAAACAACGTGTAAGATCCGGGATAGCACAGCCGATATAGCGGCTGGATACGGGCTGGACGACCGAGGGGTCGGAGTTCGAGCCCCGTTGGGGCAAGAATTTTTCATTTCTCCATGTAGCCCAGATGGGTTATGTGGTCCACCCAACCTCCTATCTAATGGGTACCTCTGGCTCTTTCCCCGGGGGTAAAGTGGTCGGGGAGTGAAGCTGACCACTCACCTCCAGCTAGTGCCGAGGCCAAGAAAACATGGGTCTACACATCTACTCCCCTATACGCCTTCATGTAGTAGTGCTTAATTATGAGTTAAGCACAAGCACAACTTTACCTTCCTTTCATTAGACAATATCTGAACTTGACTAAGAGATTACAGTATTCTGCCTGCAGTGGAGTGACTTTAAACCGTTCGTATGCATGTCACAGACAAGGCCTAAGCACTTCAGTGTAAATCTATCAGGAAGTGAATCTTTATTCCATATTACGTGAATTTCAATGGATTTTAATGGGGAAAATTCTATCTTCAAGTGACATTATACCGTATATGCATATAAATTGCCTAAAATAAAGCTATTATTTCTAGATGACGTACACCAAGATACGCCAAATATCACATTTTTAGCCTGCTTTCCTTGTTTTGAAAAATAGTAATAGGTTTATGAAATCCCCATGCCTGAACCAATCTTTATGAAAGTCAGTATGTATATCATGTCACCTGAACCCATCTGAACGACATACTTCATAAATCCTTCCAAACAATCCGTGTGTTTGTGTATCCTCCTATCTTTGTTAGTCAACAGCTCGGCAGCGCCATAGCTCAAGCGGTTAGTCGCTGGCTTCTCACCGCAGCGGACCGGGTTCGATCCCGGGTCTGGTCAAATGGGATTTGTGGTGGACAAAGTGGCGCTGGGGCGGATTTTCTCCGAGTACTTCGGTTTCCCCTGCTAAACTTCATTCCACCAAATTCTCCATCATCATAATCACCAGAGGCAGGTACTGTAGGCCAATCAGTGGGCGCCGTGCCGAGTGGACCCAATTGGACTCCACCCCCCACTAAGTGAATAAAAAATTAATCAACAACTCAGTGAAAACGTTACCGCGGCAATAAATACACACGTAACAAGAGAATAATTGTTGGACGTTTCGTATCAAAGGAAAGTAGGAAATTATTTCTTCTCAGAACCTTCCGGTTTTTAATAAATCGGTGTAGTTCACGAGCTAATTCTGAACTGTTGCTATTGATAAGACCAACAAAGTTTAGTGTAGATCTGCTCATTACCAGGCATATATTTAATTCGCTCATTAGTTTCACGGATGTAAAATTCGAAAGTACACGGAATGACCTAAACACTTTTATTTAGTGCACATAGTAAGAAACGGCGGGAAAGCATTATAACAATCGGGAGCACTCATTGTTCTCATTTCAATGAAAAAAGACATCTAACTTCCTAATTAAGATCCACGTTCTCTCGTCATCAATAACTTAAGCTTTCTTGTAGGCGAGATTAATTAACTTCACAACTGTGTAAATTAAAACCGTTCTATAATTAATATCTTCATTAAACATGCCAAGCAATCATGGATAATAGTACAATCCGTAAGTGCCAAAAATTATCTTGAGGAAATCGTTGTACAGAAACAAATTATCTTCATATATTCAAACTTTGTTGTTGACTTAGACCCAGGGCAACTGCTAGGCATCTTGCTATATTTCAATTCATTTACTCCCATGTGACTCCCTTAGGTCTACTCTTTATAAGAGATTATTCTCTTGTTTGTGTGGATACTGGTGACGCTGTGTTGTAGTTTACTCTTCTGTAAGTTCAGTTTCTTCGCTGCATAAGTGACTGTGACATTGTGCTCGTAATCATACACTCATAAGCTCATTCTCTTGTTTGTGTCCGCGACCTTGCTTTGTGATTTCTACAATTTAAACTCCCATCCTTGTTTGTGTGGCTGAGTCTGTCACTATGCTTTGGCTGGTACAAGTCTGAGCTCAGTTTCTAGTTTGCGTGAAATAATATCTCGTACTGTTGATCGTACATATGTAAGCTTAGTTTGTACGCTGCGCCGTAGCTCAAACGGTCAGTCGCTGGCTTCCCACGGCTGCGGCCCGGGTTCCATCTCGGGTCTGGTCAAGTGGGATTTGTGGTGGACAAAGTGGCGCTGGGGCAGGTTTTCTCCGAGTACTTCGGTTTCCCCTGCCAATCTTCATTCCACCAATTGTTCCACAATCACCCTTGCCTATCATCTGGGGCTGGTACAATAGGCCAGAAGTGGCCGCAGTACAAGGGACTTAGTCCCACCCCATTAGCTATAAAAGAAGCTTAGTTTGTTACTCGTATGGATGATTGCAATGTTGCGCTAAGGCTCGTACACGACTTACCGAAGTTTCTTGCCAGTGGCAATGATTTTTACGTAGCGCTGCGGCTGGCATACATGTAACTTCAGTTTCTTGTTTCTATGAGTGACTGCGACTTGGTGATTGTGTGGGCGATTGTGACGCAGTTTTGTGTAACTTACTACAGACCCCGTTTCTGCTCAAATAAAGGTTAAGTTAGCGGTAGTTGCTACGTTGTTATTAAGGCCAATATAAATTATATTATTAAGTCAATATAAACTTTGAAGCCAAGACGTTTAGAAATGCAGGACGACGAATGGACGTCAGAAAAGACACATGTCAACATACCAACATTCAACCGTGAAATCACCCTGAGATGAGACGTAAAATGTACGTTTCGTTTGCGCATGAGCCTGTCTGCTGACAAATAACCTCGAAACGTTATACCGGATATGAAGCTGCTCGGAGTGGGGACTATGAGTAGTTCTTTCTTCTGGGTTGTAACTTCGTGTACTTCGGACATAAATCGGCGTTTCTTCGGCGGAAGATATCGCCTCCATCTTCAGGATCGAAGGATTAGCCAAGCAGAAACAACCGGAAACTCAGAAGATGATACTCTGTATCGGTGATGTTTAAGAACTGCTTGGAGTAGAGTCCTTCTTGACAACGAAATAGCTGTTGAGCCAGCCGAGAAAAATCCGCCTTACTGGAACCCGAATATTCATTAACGTATTCAATAGAGCCCGCAACTTGGCGCCATCCTGAGCCAGATAAATCCATCTCACACCTTCAAGTACTCCTAACTTAATATCCATCTTAATATCATTCTATCATCTAAGTTTAGGACCCATAAATAGTCTCTTCCCTATAAAATTTCCGAAATATTTTCTGTCGTTCTGATCACACCAATGAGTACTACGATGTACAAGTACTATGTATCTCAATCCTATCGATATGATCGCTCAAATGTTACCTGGTGGGTGAAGAGTGCATGTTATGAAGATGCTCTTCATATAATTTTCTCCACCCATGTTGCCTATGTTAAAGTCAATAATTAATATATAGGGCCTATATGTTCTTTCATTAAAACGCGTATTTTAAGGTATTTGTAGATTTATGTATTTATTTTTCCACCGGACGAAAGAATTAGCGAGATATTTCCCAAAATATATTGAGAATGGACAGATGGGCGGACAAATACCAACCGGTTAATACTATTTAGGGAAATAATGGGTGTTTATTCTAAAAATCTTACGAAACCAAAAAATTCAAGCATTAACCAAGGGAGAAGTTTTTAGTGTCAAAGCAGGTGGTATATACATAGTAATTACTGTTCTTTAAAGCAGCGGTTTCCAGTTATTTTTGTTTGGGGCACCTTTCGTATGAATATAAAGTAAAATCCCCGGGCTCCGAATTTATAAAACTGATTTAAGTGTACTTTATAAATTTCAGAAAGATTAACGATTGAGGCTTAATAGTATTTCAGAAACATTTCTTTCTATTCAATTGTACGTCTGTAATTTAATGTGATATTATAGGATTAAACTTATGTTAGTAACTTGTTATAGGCCAATCTTTTGGTGGCCCTCCTGAAAGTCTTCCTATCTTATGAGATGCGACACCGTGTAGTCTGGCTGCTCGTTACTACATGGCGTCACTTCAGGGAACACCCGTGAAGTCCTCACATCCCGCATGAAATCTTGACTTCAGCACTGGACGGAACAGCGAGATCAGATTCACGTTCCGGCCACTGGCAAACGGCAAGTTTACTTCTTGCTCGTTGCTCCTTTACCGTATTGTCGACACTGAAGAAGGAAGCAGGGCGTTCCTCCGAAGCGACGGTCAACTTCTACTGGACTATACGACGTCACACTCCAAAAGACAGCACTCTTCAACTATAATTGTAGTTATGCTGGACGCACTCACCCGTGACAATGTAACGTGCTAACGTAGGCTACTCACTGTTTTGTGGGATTGGTCCTGGCTGCCTGAACATCGTGATCACAGTTGACTTGCAAATTTTAAATCCGTCTAAGTAAGTACTGCAAAGCCAGAATAGCGGAATTCTGAAATTAATTAAAATTCATTGCACCCACGTCTAGTGTGGAATCTGCCACACCTGAGAGTTGAGATTGCAGCAAAAACTATGTCACCATTGTTATGCGTAATTCCTGTAGTATCGTTGCCAGAGAATTTTAAACCGAGGGACGCGATACTACTGTGGCCCCCGTAAGTGTAAGGTCTTCAGGTAAAAAAAAGTTAAAGCTATCCTTGTAACAGGCCGTGAAGGCGCGTAGGGTTGTGAGACGTCGAGTCTCCCACATTTTCTCTAGAAATCCGGCTCACAGATGGCGGTAAGGTTGTCAACCTTACGTGCCGGCCGCCCTTTCCATCCTCAAGAAGATCGCGTACTAGGTCGAGGCACTATGCTACAAGCCGGAATATCGCGGGGTCGAGTCCCGATGAGGTGGATTTTTTTTTTTTCGATTTACCTAATCCTTCAGATAGATTTTCAGTACGACAAATAAAAATCTTGTTACCAATATATCAAAATGTTATCTTTATTTCATATAAGTCTCTGAGAAAACAAGGATGCACGAAATATAAAAACCATATAACAGACTTAAAATTTAGAAGAAGAAGGAAATGTTTTTCCCAGCTGCAGTTCTTGAATTGAGTAGTTTAGTGCACATTACGTTTCAATGACAAAACATTACTGCTTACAAAATTCTAATCCTAACACGTAGAGGAAGAAATTGCTTTAGGAGATCTAGGCATAGACGAGAGATAACGTTAAATGAATCTGTAAAGAAATGAGGTATGAGGCTCTAACAATGAGTAAACATAAAAGGAAGTTCAGCGCATACGAGCAATCATAAACAAAGTGTGCAAATCTTCGTACATGTAGAACTTGTGGTTGCTTAAAAAAATTAAAATTTAACAAAATTAGCATCCCGAAGATGGATCTTCCAGTACTTCCTTGTGGTAACAACAAGAATTTGAGGAAAGAACTCATTAAATCTGTACAGACTCGCAGTACTACAAATTCTCTCTCGTTAAATTCATATTAAATAGAATTATAATTAATAATTCAATAAAAATACGATTTAAGACATAGATAATCACTCTGGGCTCGTTTGCAAATGGACATAGCTTCTAATCCTAGGCCGCGCCGTAGCTCAAGCGTTTAGTTGCTGGCTTCCCACCGAGGCGGCCCTGGTTCGATCCCGGGTCTGGTCAAGTGGGATTTGTGGTGGACAAAGTGGCGCTGGAGGGGAGGTTCCTCCGAGTTCTTTGATTTCCCCTGCCAATCTTCATTCCACCAAATTCTCCTGGGGCAGGCTACAATAGGCCAATCAGTGGCCGCCGTGCCGAGTGAACCCAGTTGGACTCCACTCTCCAGTAAGCGAATTAAAAAAAAAAAAAGCTTTAAATCCTTATCTCGTGATGTTGACAACTCCTTAGTTATCAGCTTCTAAACTACGGAACCCATTTCAATAAAACTCGGTACAATATCTAAGTCTTTTCGGAGCATTTTTTATTGTATTTTGTTCAGTTCAGACTAAGGATAATTTTACTTGGTGGCCAACATGAATTCTTATGTACCCGTATAATTGGGAAGTAGGCAGAATTTCGATAACACACTTCGATGTTACAAGCGTTTACGTTCTTGCTGGGGTCGCTATCCGTATTATACTGTTCCTAGTTGTGACACTGTAATTTTCTATGCGGTTACTGATGTTTCGGAGGGAAAAATGCCATTATTTTCAGGGTTGAACCCAGAATATTCTTCTGAAACGCATGTATTAGTCTATAAGACATCAGAGCTAAACCCTGGTGCTAGAGACAATATTTTGTTCTGAAAATTCGGTGTTCGCCTACAAGATTACACGGTGTCACATCCCCAAATAACCCAAAGTCTGTATTAATTGATGGCTCTAAACAAGAGCAGCCCTCGTGTTCCGCAACACGAGTTCTGTGAAGGACCTCGCTCCAGCAGCTGACAGTTATTCATCCAGTAAAGATACTCCGTACTTTTACGACATAACCCACCACTGAATTCTAAGCTTACCTGGAACCGCAGAAATCCCAAGAGAAGCTGATATCAGACACACAACTGGAATATAACAACGAGACGCAGCAAGAGAACGGAGTTCACACTGGTACGTACGGGGACTGGACTGAAGTTCGAGAAAACAGATCCGATGCTGAGAGACTGAGCGGTCGCCGGCGGGTGAATCTTAATTTATATACGGACTACTCTTCTGCGTGACGTCACGCATGGGTCAACAGGTAACGGGAGTGCATCTACAACAGGTTTCCGTCCTCCCAGGAGCCTTGCGCTTCTCCTTCTTACACTAATCATCACCTGCTTCCAAATTCACTTAGAAAGGTGGACAGATGCTTGTAGGAACAGTCGCTTCTCGTTTGAGTCGTGTAGGTGGGACAGCTTATACGTTCAGTACCGTAACTAACTCCACGCAGCATACGGTCGTGCCATAGCGCAAGCGGTAAGTCGCCGGCTTCCCACCTCGGCGGCCCGGCTTCATGTGGGATTTCTAGTTGACAAAATGTGTGCCACTATGCCGGTTTTCTCCGGGCATTTCGGGTCCCCCTGCCAATTACTCCACTGTCATTATCATCTATCATCTGGGGCTGGTGCAATGAGCCAAACTGTGGCCACAGTACCAAGAAAAATCTCCATGCAGCATTATCATCGTCTTAGAGCTGGTAGTTGCTCAGCTTGCCAAGAAATACTTCGTCTTTTAAAGAGTCTCACAGCCCTATGGACCTCCATGGCCTGTTACAGGGATATCTTTACTTTTTTTTTTTTACTTTTTCAAACTACACGGCGTCACATTATATAATCTTGTAATCTTCAAAGTCACCGTAGTGAAAACCCTCAAACCTCCCTATTTTATTCTTCCATCTGAAGCCGGGATATCTCAGGCGGTATAGCGACTAAGTTAAGGGCTGGACTGCCAAGGAATCGAAGTTCGATTCCAGGCTTCCTATGCAATGGCTTCAAGGTGCTGTTTCGCAAGGAGAATAGCGGCCGGGACGTGAAGCTGACCACTCATCTCCATCTAGTACTAAGGTACTAATTGCTGTACCTCCGCTTCTCCATCCCTTAAACATCCCTTGCAATCTCTTTAAAGTCTTATTTTCCTCCTGATATTGCTGTTCACTTCTCTATGTCTCTCGTGATCGTTTCTCCATAACGTTGATGAACTTCTACCAAACTACATGGCGTAATATCCCAGGAGACAGTATTCCTTACAACTGTCGCTATGAGAACCTCAGATAGTCACAGTAGGCCACGACCTCTTCCTTCCACATCATTTATTTCATTACTTGATCATCCTACCGTTCTATGCGGTGTAAATACTTTCAATTCAATAATGACAGCTTCTCTAAATAAACAATAAGAGCGACATCGCTACAATAGTAGTACTATTATGTATTATTATTATTTGTTTGTTTGTTTACTTGTCTGCATTATTGCGTTTTTCCTTGAGTGCTTGCCTGTAATTTGTCTTTGACTTTATGTCGTGATTGTCCATAATGTAATTCCTTGTATCTACACGGTGCCCTGTCTGTAATTGGCCTTGCGGCTGTTGACTTGGCACAAAAATAATAAATAATTGAATTATTATTATTAAAACCATCAAACTCTGTTGGGCTTGACGGTATATCTGGTTTTATCATCAAAGGTTGTGCAGGTATTTTTATTCCTATAGTTAGGCATATATTTAACTTGAGCCTGACGCAGCAGTATTCATGCCCATGTTTCTCATTTCGCTAAGTTTAATTCCAACCAACATGGCTTTACCAGAACTAAATCAACAGTTACCAATTTGGTGACGTTTCTCGACTTCTTGACGCCTGTTGTCCGCGGTCAGCTTCAAACTGATGCCGTCTATTTTGATCTTTCTAATGCTTTCGACCTCGTCCCTCATACTATGCTTTTGCATAAATTAAGCTCCTTCGGATTCTCTGATGCTTATGTTAGCTGGTTTCGCAGTTACTTAGCCAACAGACAATCTCGGGTTCGCGTTTCTGGCACTCTCTCCCTGCCTTTTCATGTAAGGTTCGGGGTGCCGCAAGGCTCTGTTCTGGGGCCTTTTCTTTTCAACGGATTTATAAATGACCTATGTGACTCCGTTAACTACTGTAAATTTCTAATTTTTGCCGATGATCTAAAAATTCTCCGCATTATTAACTCTCCAAATGATTGCCTCTTACTTCAATCTGACATTAATTCCGTAAGTGACTGGTGCACTGCTAACTCCATGAAACTTAATATTGCTAAAACGTGTGTTGTATCATACACCAGAAAAACAAATGTTCTGAGCTACGAGTATCAGCTTTGTCATGATATCATCACAGGCACCAGCAGTATTAAGGACCTGGGTGTTTTCTTTGATTCAAAGTTACATTTTTACACACATGTTAATTATATATTTGCTGAAAGCATAAAGCTTTTAGGCCTTATTCGCTCCCTTACCTACAGGTTTTCCTCCCTGGAGAGTCTGTATGTACTATGTTTTACTTCAGTCGGTCCAAGTTGGAATATGCCTCAGTAGTTTGGAACTCCATCGCCTCGACTGAAGGCAATAAGCTTGAGCGCATCCAGCAGAAGTTGGCGTCCGTCTGTTTTTATCGTTTTTTGCCTCATATTTCATATAATTATGCTGATGCTTTAGAGAAATTAAGTGTACAATTTTTACATAAACGGAGACATCACCTTGATGCAGTTTTTCTTGTTCAGGTCTTTCGTGGTCTTAAATCCTGCTCTTCTCTTTTGGAACATGTTAGCCTTCGTGTTCCTCCCAGCATTCTTAGGGACTTCTCACTGTTTGGTGTTTGTCCCTCTAATAAACACTGTCCTTCTGCTCGGTGCGCCTGTGCTGCCAACGCGGTGGGTAAAGATCTCGACATATTTGCAATCGGAACAGTTTCTGTCAGTGACACTGAACCTAAAGTTGTTAATAATATTTGTTAATGATACTCTCAATATTACTTGTGTGTATGTGGTCTTATTTTATTGTTCTCTCCTGTTAACGTTAACTTTAATTTTTCTTGGCATTATTATTAATTTATTGTCATTATGTAGACTGTCAAATTATGTATTTGTTTTTTAATTATTTTTATGTAATTCTATGCACTCATTCTAACCTTTTAATTGGCCTCTGTGCTGTTAAATTGTACGTAAATAAACATGAATTGAATTGAATTAGGGTGTTGAGCTGCCACACGAATAAATAAGAATTAATTAAGTTATTATTATTATTATTATTATTAACTTCTATATGTGTATGTATGTGTATTGTCCTTTCTCATCTCCCAATGGAATAACCATTCTAAATGTACTTATTTTATTTTCTCACCTGTTAATGCGAACTTTAATTTTTCTTGGAATTATTATTAATTTAGTGTCATTATATAGACTGTCTTGTTTGTATTTTGTCTTTCAGTTATATCTGTATTTCTATGTACTCGTGCCAACTTTGTTACTGGCCTCTGTGCTGTTAAGTTTACACGTAAATAAACACGAATTGAATTGAATTGAATTGAATTGAATTACCTAACCAACAGACAATCGCGGGTCCGTATTGGTGAAACTATTTCATCGCCATTTGAAGTATTGTCCGGTGTTCCACAAGGATCTGTTCTTGGACCTCTGTTTTTCAATGTCTACATAAACGACTTGTGTGATTCAATTAAGCACTCCAGGTACCTACTCTTTGCAGATGACATTAAAAAAATCCGTGCTATTAGCTCTCCTGAAGATTGTAATCTTCTGCAATCTGACGTTGACTGTATACGTAGCTGGTGTGCAGCGAACTATATGAGGCTTAACGTTAACAAAACCAAAGTCATAACGTGCTCTAGGAACACTACTATTTGATATACGAGTACAAACTCTTCATTTCACTATAACTCGAACATATTCAGTGAAAGACCTGGGGGTATACCTTGATTCTAAACTTCATTATCATAATCATGTTAATTTTATATTTTCACAGTGTATTAAGATGCTAGGTATAATTCGCAGTATCACCTTTAACTATTCAACCCACGGATGCATGTTCATATTATACTTTACTTTACTTAGATCCAAGGTAGAATACGCAAACAAACTAGAACGCATTCAGCAGAAATTTACGGCTCTCTGTTTTAAACTTTTTTTTTCCTCAAGTGGATTACTGTTACGATTTTGCTTTAGAACAACTGAAATTGCACACCTTGCAAAAGAGGAGATATCATCGTGATGCGCTCTTCCTTATTCAAGTTTATCGTGGTTCTATACTCTGCCCTTCTGCTTTGGAAATTGTTGGCCTTCGGGTCCTTGTTCGATATATCCGAGACTTTCCTATGTTCAATGTCTGTTCTGTTAGTAGAAATTTCCCCTCTACTAGATGCGCTTCTGCTGCTAATGTTGTTTGTGGGGACGTTGACTTCTTTGGACCAAAAACTCTGTTGAAGGAACATATCTTATACTGAATTAATTAAACTATTATTATTATCATTATTTTACTAATTTCGTTATTATTATTATTATTATTATTATTATTATTATTGATGACACTGTAACTGACCATTGGCTCAACTAAATTGAACCGAATAATTATTACTATTTTTCTTCTTGGAACAGATCAGGAGGAAATAAGCCATCAACACAATTTGAATGAAACCAAAATGGATTTGCCTCTATGACATACTTTGTTATGTTTACTTTCTCAGAGCATTGGGTTAGGGTCAGTAATGTGGGCAGTAACAGTATTTCTTTTCCTCAGCACACTTCGTTTCATGAGCTTCACTCAGTTGTAACTGTTAATGTTAACAGTGCTCTTAAGCACTCTTCAGTTGGCATCCAGCAGGCTAAGGACCTCGTTTCTGTGACGCGTTTAGTTGCAACTTGCAACAACTGACTGTCGTTGCATCTTTTGAAAACAAAGCCCTGAACGGAATATATGTACCTGAGAGGGAGGAAGAGACAAGATGAGGGGAAAACAATTACATAATGACGAGCTTTATTATTTATTCTCTTCACTAAACATTAGTACGATTAAGAAACCAAGGAGAATGAGTAGAGCGGGACTTGTAGTAGAAATTAAAGGATAAGAAATGCTTATTAAGTTTTGGCCCGAAAGCCTGAAAAGAAAAGACAACTTGGGAGACATATACGTAGATGGGTGATTAAAATATTAAGGTAAAGTTGTTCCTGTACTTAATTAATTAAGCATCACGCCATGAAGACGTATGGTGGAATGTCATTCTTGATTTCCACACCTGTTGGACGTAAGTGGTCAGCTTCACACTCCCGCAATTTTAATAGCGGTTAAACAGCCCCCTGTACCCTTTGTTTGGGAGGATAGTTAGGTTCCAGAGCTGATTTGGACGTTGTGGGAAAGAGAAAAATCTCTTACCCTGCTGGGAATCAAAACCCGGCCGCCCAGCTCGTAGCCCGTCGCTATACTAGCTCAGACGGAAGGACAATATTAGAAAAAGATACAGAGACCGTGAGGGTGGGAAAATTCATTCGGGCCCAGAATATGAACTAAAAGTGGACTCCTGTGAACTTTATAATTGAAGAAGAATATGACCTTATGGGTTATGACTCCGTGCAGTTCGGAGAAGTCCGACGTTTCGGAGCAATATATCGCCTCCATGTTCAGGTTCAAAGAGTGAGTAAACAAAGAAAGCATCAGTAGAAAGCCGTAAGGTGAAGCTGGATATGGAGCCAATAGGTTTCTCCGAAACTGCGGGGTTACCACTGAGAAGACGGCAATCACCACAGGCATCAGTACGAGATTCTCAAATCCAACTGTAACTAGCCTTCGGGGTTCTAAAAATGACGAGTAATTACTTGACTAACTAAGCGACTATTAACTAGTGACGGACATTTTGCTCTATAGTTAGTATGACTGCTGTATCAATGTCTGTGTCATGCAATACTCATTTTAGATATCAGACCAGCATTTGTTGGAGAAGAATGAGAAAATTAATATATTTCAAAATAAGGAAAATGGGGCTTGGATGGTAGCCCTATTTCAACTGCTTCCTTTAACTGAAATTAAATCACTGTTTACACTGTTGATTAAGGCACTATGTTACAAGCAGGAAGGTCGCGGGTTCGATTCCCCATGAGACTACTAGATTTTTCAATTGACTTAATCCCTCTAGCCGCATTTTGGCACTGGAGTTTACTCAGCCTCTAACAGAAATGAGTAGCAGGAATCTTCCTGGAGGTACAAGTCCGGCCGGCGGGTGAGGCCGACAACCTCTCAGTCATCTGTAAACCGATTGTCTAGGAAATGTGGGAGCCTCGATGTCTCACGACCCCATAGGCCTCCACAGCCTGTTACAGGGGTAGCTTTGCTTTTTTGCGCGTTTGGAAGCATTCACATAAAAAAAATATTAATTCTATTGCTAACTAAATAACTAATTCCATGGAGCTGAATTTTTCTTTAGAAGCTGCCAGTTGTGCAGCTACTGAAGAATTTCCCATCTTTTTACGGAATCCGAAGGTTCGTTGCCGTGTTCACAAGCGCCCTCAACCGTTTCCTATCCTGTTTCTGGTCAGAATCAGATGATTTCAACGAATGAATTAAAAACATAAAACATGATCCGATGCTTAATCAATATGAACAAGAATTCGCTGACTTCATATTGAAGTCACTGAGAAGCAACCGTCCTACTTCAGATGAAATATTCTAGGGCACGGTTATTACCTGGTGTGTCAAGGATCTCTCCGAGAAATTCAGACGCATCGGAAACCGTTTCAATGTCTGGATCATTTTCAAAACTGAACATACACTCTTTGGGACACTGACGAAAAATGGCTCGGTTAGAGATGCCCAGTATAAGAAGCAGCGTGTGTACAGCATCCCATGCGACTGCGGCAGATGTTACATCGCGAAACAAGCAGACATCTGGAAGTACGCATTAAGGAGCACAAATATAGCCCGACACAAGGTCTGCTTGAAAAATCAAAATTAGTGCAACATGCATACGAATAAGGCCATCAAATATGTTGGGAAGAAGCAAATGACTTGCAGACTGAACCAAACACCACATGCAGGAAATACAAGGAATATGCCCACATGTCTCTGGTAAATATCTGATCAGTCGTCCCAGCTTGGACATCTCTCCCACCTTGACTCCAATTATGGCAGCAGAAGAGAGAAAACAACAACTCCGTCCAGAATAGATGATGTGTGAAAATTTTGTTTTTACGTTGGGACCGTACAGAGAATTTGTCTCTACAGTGGCAACTTATATTCTTAAAATACTCTTATTTTAACAGCATTAGCCGTGAAATAGTGTAGGGGCATAGGCGCTAGGCCTCATGCGTGTGGAGTCCTTTTAATGTTTTTATGTTTGTCTTACTTCTGGCTGATGGTCTATGCTGTGCTTGGCTTATATAGCTGATCTTGTGTCAGTTCTGGTGCCTGGAGAAAGGAACTGGTTCTATCGATTGGGCACAATTCGGTAGGTTCCACGTGAAGACGGAGACAGAATCCAGTCTCCGAAATATTTGTTCTTAAACAAATACAACAGCACGAAGGATAATGGCCAGAAACAAAGTAATTGTACAATATTATAGAACCCATCTTTCTTTAGGTACATTTAGTTGCCTAACACCTCTTTTCGAAGGTTTTCTTATTAATTGCGTCCTATGCCCCACTTTGCTACATTGAAACGTGCATGTCGTTGGTCTGTTGCCAGTTTAATTCGCCGTAAACATGCTTTAGATACTACTGCAAACATTGCGTTGTCTCATTCACATAAATGTAGACACTTGAACACAATAACTGTATTATATGGTTGCGTATGACGGCAAATTAACTCTTAGCACAGTACAAAACACTTGTCAGTCCAACGTTCCACATTTCTGAACGATGCATTTTCAGATGGTGTTAAGGAATGTCTGGCACTGAGTTAAGATAAAAAATTTAGTCTCAGGAATTAAAAAATCTTCAAATGTGTATTTTATTCAGGTGGACTACAATTTCCCAAACGTCTTTGCTGTTTTACATATCGATAGTCAGTGCTTCAGAAACATCTGCTGTCACAGATGTTACCACACTAAACACGTCACAGTGCATGGTAACAAAATGAAAATGTCTTTGCGCATGAAGTGTAGGCTCTTCTGGTATATTACGCCGTGTAGTCTGGCAGAATTTACCGACATAGTTACTGTTTGTTTGGTTCATTCTTCGGCCCTGAATATGGAGGCAGTTATTTCCGTTGATATGTTGATAACTGCTACGACATTACAGGGTGCAACTCATTTTCCTATTTGCTCGACTTACTCTTAGATCCTGAAAATGGAGACAGGGCTTTTTCTTTTTTCGAAATAGCTATAAGCTTCTAGAAGACTAGAAGGACTTCTAGGAAAAATTATTTTCACCTTCATTAGAATATATAGAACAAAAGCTATACCTGAAAATTTATTCAAGCGTAGAAACTGGTCTCACTTTGAGGTTAGATCACAGTTTCAGGGAATCTAAGAAAAAATTTTGGGTGCATAATAAGTGCAGAAGTAAGAGGATACTGGATAACACAACCTAATGAGGAATACATAATGTATATGCTTCATTATATATTATTAGGATATCGAAATCATGGAAAATGAATGTGAGATGACACTGAAGATGAATTTGATGTGGAATGCTGATGTTATTTCAGCCACGTCTTGTTTCATTTCAAGATGGGTTACAAGTTGGAGAACCAGGCGTTCATTAAAGTATTAGCCTACAATTTTCCTAAAGAGCTGAGGAAGTTGCACTGAAATATTACTCACAACGCTTTCTGCAAAACTGACCATTATTACTGGGGCACATAAAGAAACAGACACAAAATAACAGTAGTAAAATGTGACGAAAATGGAACACGTGAGAAATCCAGGTTTATGTGGGAGGGTGGTGCTGTAACAGATATTAAGGTAGTAGGGTATGAGGGTTTGGATTGAGTGCAAATGGCTCAATATATGGTCCAGTGGTGGGCCCATAAGAACAAAGTTTTAGGTATCTGGACCATATAAAAGGCGAGGCATTTTCTTGACCAAATGAGCGATTATCAGTTTCTTGTGAAGGAATCTGCGCCGTGGAGCTTTGTTAAAAATAGCAGAACCCCGATTATCCGAATTCATTAGTGACAAAAGTCATTCGGGTAATAGAAATTTCCGATAACTGGATTAAATCATTATCCAAGAAAAAACACTATTATAATATATTGTACTATTATAATAATAAAAACTAAAAGACTTTTAAAACGGACGAAACATAAAAATCAGTAAGTGTAATTATAAATTAACATTTTAAATATTTTATTGGAAACTGCAACAATGATGACTGCTTAGCAAACGCATTCCTTGACTGCGCTGTTTCGGTTAATTGGCTATTCGGATAATCGGTTTTCTAAAATATTTAAAATTTTCAGTCTGGATTTAAATTACTTTTGGTTATCGCCTGCTTATCGAGCACTGATATTCAGTTATGTAACTAATTTTTCACTAAACGTAGGCTATAAAATTGCATTTCTTTCATTGTGCTCAATGTTACTATCTCGGCTTTAATTTGCAGCTGATGTTAGCAATACAGTCATTCCTACAAACTTCCAAAATATAGACTTGAAAATTTCATGAAAGCATTTTAAATTCAGTCTGTCATGTAAAATAAAATGAACATCAAACAAGAATGATAGGATTTCAGTTCAGCAACATACCCTGGGGGACACGCGATAAGGGAGCTGGTTGCGAAACTATGCTACAAGCCGGAAGGTCGCGGGTTAAATTTCCGATGAGGTCATTGGATTTTTTTCAATTTACCTAATCCTTCCAACCGAACTATGGCCCCAGGGTCGACTCAGCCTCTAACAGAAATGAGTACCAGGAAACTTCCTGGGGGGCAAATGGCGGCCGGCGCGTGAGGTTGACAAATTTACGGCCATCTGTGAGCCGATTGTCTAGAAAATGTGAGACACTCGACGTCTTACAACCCCATTGGCCCTTCACGGCGTGTCACAGGGATATCTTCGTCTTTTAATATACCCTCTCATATGAAGAACACAGTAAATATGACTTCCTGACAATATATACTACTGAAACTCGGATGATCCCAAGTCCTCTGTTGTGGTGTTTTACAAACAAAACGAAAAGTGTGATACTGGCACTTCTTGGGAAAAGTTACGTCAGTCAAATTATCTTCGTCACTGGCCCGGCGGCCAATCAGGCGAGCTGATTGCAGATCAGCTCACTTACTGTCACTGACTTGTTGATCATTCTGACCGCACTTTGCCGTTAACATTCATGTTGCTCTTTAACATGGTGAACAATACGAAGTCTCGGAGACTGCTACTTGTATACATGGTCTATAAGACCACACACTACACTGTTTCACAGTTAAGCTAGTGTAATTTATAGTTTTAACAAAATTAATAGATCACATTAAGGGCGTCGTTCATTGGCATGTACTTAGGGACGTGGAATCAGCTTCATTGTTCTGCTATTCCCAAACTCATGCGAGCACTCCTAATTTGCAATAAATAAATAAATAAATACAAACAAGAAGATTAAAATACAGTGCTATCTTCTGGTATGTAACGCTGTATAGTCGGTACTAGGTAAACCAACATTTCGGAGGAACATATCAACACCATCTTCACGGTCGAAGAACAAACCAAGCAAGAAATTAAAGTGAGAGCATGTGGCAAGCAGCTCTCTACTTCGACTGATGTCACCCTGAGACCCTGTCCTGAGAGAACTGTAAGGAGACCGATTAGGAGACCTGGGAATGTGTTGCAAATTAATGTTCAAATAATCATTAAATATCGGAGAAGGGGCTGTAGACTAGACTTACTTGTCTAAGGGCAGAAGAAGGTGGTGGAATCTTAAAAACGGTAATGAATCTTGTGGCTATATAAAAGGATGTATTTGTTAAAAAAGAAACTAAGTGACTATTACCTTTTCAAAATAGGGCTTCCCTTCATGAAAATGTAATGGGAAAGTACAGTTTCTTAGAGAAAACAAAAAGCTGACAGTTGATTTCACTTCATGAAGGAATGCTTCATAGGATCATGAAGGACAGGATGTATGGTCTTGACAGTACACACCGTTTCTCGTCCGGAGATGGCTTTCGCGGCTTCCGCGGCTTCCGTAAGACCCCCAGCCGGAAACCAATTGCAGATCTAAGTAATAATTAATATTTCCGAAGATAAAGTTATTGTACTTAAAATTCTAGTCTCTATAGATGAATTTATCTTCCTTATATCATAAAATAATTAATAATAAAGTACAGAATGTCCAATCAAGGAGGAAACTTCGCAACACCGTAGACCGGGCCCAATATTCCTCACAGATTGCTGCTGTAACTGTAACGGCGCGCGTTTATCAGCGCTAATGACTCATTCTGCTATCTGCATTTACAGTACCAATCTTTGAGGAATGTTGCACCGGGTCAGCGGTGTTGCGAAGTTTCCTCCTTAACTGAACGCACTGTATATATAAAATTCGACCCGAAGTTACCGGATGGTTGTTCCGCTGTAAGAAAACCCCCGACCTCTTACGTGTCCATTATTTAATCAAAATAATATTTATTTTCCATTCACTGCTTTGGCCTAGCCCTGCAGATGCCAATCATCAAAATATTTACTCTCTGCAATAAAGTAGGTTTATCTAATTAAAGAAAGCATTGCATTCCATTGCACAGGCAACCACTTAGATAACCACGAATCACCTTGGGCTGAATACAGTTACGAAGTTTCAAAACTAGGTCTCACATTGGTACATGCCTTGTTCAGTAAACCGTTAAAATGTGCACTTATCCTAATAGAAGTTTATGGTAATGCGGAGCACTAAATGGAAGTTTGCTAACATGATCTTATTATGTGCTCAGCGTTACTGGGACCCCGCAGTCATCTGTGTTTCCCCGAACTGCACTAAAATCGTCTCGCTGCCTTCAGACGAGGGCTGACACGAACATGACATTTTGTATTCAATTTATTTCACTCACTCACTCACTCATGGAGCTGCGCCCTTCTTAAGAAGCTGCCAATTGGGCAGCTACTCAAGAACTTCCCAGCATTTTATGGAACCTGTAGGTTCATTACCGTGTTCAAAAGAGTGGTGCACTGGTCCACATCCTGAGCCAGATCAATTCAATCTATACAATCCCATCCTATCTCCCTAAGATCCATTTTAATATTTTCCATCCATATACGTTTTGGTCTTCCCGATGGTCTCCTTCCTTCCGACTTTCCCATCAATATCCTATATGCATTCCTCCTCTCGTTCATTTACATTCCCTGCCCATCTCATTCTCCTTGACTTGATCACTCTAATTATACTTGGTGAAGAGTACAAGTTATGAAGGTTCTCATTATGTGGTTTTCTGCATTCAATTTATTTAGAGTTATAAATCCTTTCGAAAATTATTGATCTTCTAGTGTGTATTGCCGTGTAGTCTGACAGATCGTTATACACGTTTCGGAGGAACGTGCTGCCTTCGTCCGCTCTTCCCTGAGAATGGAATCCAACATACCTGCCGAACCGTCAGCACTGATCTCCCAGAATACTCACATCCCCTTCACGCAATCATCGCCGAGAGGACCTCAGATCCTACATAATCGCCTCTCATTTTATTCGATTTCTTATGTATCACATAGAGGTAACACAACAAGCGTTTATTTTAAGTAGCTTCTGGGCACAGGACAGCCTCTGTGGTCTAGTGGCGAGAGTTCCTAGCTACAGATCCAGAGGTTTTCTGAGAAGTAATGGGTCTGGAACGGGGTCCACTCGGCCTCGTGAGGATAACTGAGGAGCTACTTGAACGGAAAAATAGCGGCTCCGTTCTAGAAAACCGAGATTCACGGCCGTGGGAATGCGTTGCACTGACGACGTGACACCCTCTATCCGCTAAAGTTTGCACTAACTTCGTCGACAAGCAGCGGTCGCTTGCTCAGTGTAGGCCACGGAGCTTCAGGGTACAGAAAATTTTCAAGAAACCAGCAGCCGGACTAGTCAAGATACTCTCTCGCCTTGTGCACAAGATCCTACTGCTGGCCTCTATCTTGAGTTACATGAATCCGGTCCATTTTCTCATATATATTTCTTTTTTAGATGCATTTCACTAACTTCTTCCAATCTACACGTAGTTCTTCCAGTTATCCTCTTGCCTTCAGAGCCTCCAACTTGAACACTGTATTCGTCTCTCATCTCCCCTTGCTGAAATATTTCTCAGAATTTTACTCATCCTTTATCCATTAACACACTGAATTGCTTAGTTAACCAACCAACTAACTAATTCAAGTAATGTTTAATGTACCTTTAGAAGTTAACAATATCTCCTCTGACATTGCTTTCAAACTTGATTAAATCCTGAAACGCCAATTTCTCTGCTAGGAAAGACCATCACTGTTTTAACAATCCCTTCATGAAACTAGAATGCTTAAATATATGAATATTGAATTTCATGAAATTTTCAGGACTGTTGTGTGACTATTCATTATGATAAGCATTGCATTAAAACTTCTAAATAAGCATGTTCTTCGCCAGAAATATACAGGGAATTATGCTGAATGCTACTCAACTCTATACACATATGTAAAGCCTTACAGTACGCTTCACGTAGCATTGAGACTATGAGGTATCATTCTTCGTGGTCCCAGTCATGAAGCTGACAGAATACAAATTTCTTACTAATTTTAAATTATTATATTTTCAGACGTACCTACTTTCTAGGGGTCTTTTGTCTTTCATTCAGTAAATCATGAAATCACACAAGGCAACATTTCCTGTCTACCAAGGTAAATTCCTCCCACATGGAACCACAGACCATCTGGGTCAAATGTCGACAAGATCCATCGCTTACTCTCACATGCTGGTTAGTGGGGTCATGATTCCTCTTATGAAAGACCCGTGAAATTTGGTTGAAACGGGGAGGAGATTTATGCAATATTTATTATATGTTAACTTTTATTTCCGCATACGTTTTGTTAAGACGACAGAGAGTGAAATTGCGACGTGCTGAATGGGAAGGCAGTTGAATCTAGCAACGAATTTCACTTCAAGAAAATATGTCCTTCCTCCTAAGGAGAAATTAATTTTATTCGTCACATAACATACTGAACGTACGAGTCAGTAGCTTATATGTAATTTTAGAAAGATTGAAAAGAGTCGTGATTAACTAGCTCCTATCGTAATTAGACTAAATTCGATTCTCGGCTGTGACAGATTCTCTTCTTGTCCACACCGCTAGACCGGTTTGGTATCCACTCAGCTCCTATCCAAAGGGGTACTTGAGATAAGATGGCGAGATGTGAAACTGATCTCTCACGTCAATTCAGTGACGAGGTTAAATATGGGTGGATCTATACCTCCTCTCCTCACACGCGCTTCTCCGCCGAAAATAGGTCGCTATATGCATAAAATCGCATGTGGTCTCGGGAACCCAGAGGAAGGGAAACGTCCACCGTTGAAGCCGCTACCAAGCAACAGTAGTGAAGACATGACTATGGACACGTGTGCGTGTGAAAGAGTGCACTGTGAAGTGTAGTCATGCGCTATATCAAAGAGTCCAATAAATCCGGTCATGAATCCAAAACCTGTCTATAATCACTAAAATCATAATAATAGTATAAAATTGCGTATATTCCCATAAACAACAGCTCTCAATGACACAAAACAAGACGGAAGAGGTACGAAGTGGACAAGAAGAAAGCAGATCAAGATGTAAAAATAAAATATTAATGTTGCAACCCTTTTAATAACACTGACATTTTGGTAACATAATTTTAAATAAGATTTCAGAACAGAAAATAATCGAAGGCCATCTCTAAGCGAGACATTGCTGAGTAGGTTGGCAAAACGGTAACATATTTCGAGAGGTGCTCGGTTCAAAACTCGTCCAAGACAAAGATTATCCTGACTGATGTTTTGTGGTTTTACTCAGTCCTTGACAAAAATGACACGTCAATACTTCGAACAAGCTACGACAACTTCCGTTCAAATCCTTTTCGATTCATTACTCATATCATCCTGCCAGTCGACATTATACAGTCAAGATAATGAGATCGTAGTGAAACAAACGACAAAAAATCACGAGGCGTTGCAAATAATCAATAGGCCTAAGTTTAATTTAGTAAACTTTATAGTATTGTCGCGTGTTTCCTAGGCAGCGTGACAAGAAAATTTACGTGGGTCTCGGATTTGGACGAATATTTATTGGAGGATCACTCTTTGCACTCTTTACAATTGTTCGCACTTATAACGTCTTCGGACGTTTCCTCTTCAGTGTGATACACTCTCGCACCGCTAATCTCCGTGAAGTGTCTTCTGCTCTGCTCGGAGCTCAACTGTTCTTAGCTCTCGTCGAAGCTAAACTGACTGGTCTCTTGTCGGATATGAACTAACTGGTCTCTGAGTCTGAGTCTGTGTCTGAGTCTGAGTCTGAGTCTGAGTCTCGTTTTACGACCGACAGTCAGTAGCTAGTCTGACTTGGTATAAAGCACCCATCTGGGGCTTACGACCAGATTTTTATTACTGTTTGACAGTTACGGTCTTGTTTTTGTGGGCGCAAACTCTGACGAGAGGGCGGGTATGTCTTTTGTACGTATATGCTGTTGGAACTTGCCAGCGCAGCCTTTCTCAGGTCCGAGTCCATTTGGACCATACGAGTATTTTACCGAAGTTGTACTATTATATCGTGCACTCGGGCTGAATAGGGAACACCTTGTCGAAGGGTTTCGTTTCCCCCGCTGCTATGCAAGAATCTCCTGTTGCCATGGGAATACATTTTCACTGTCTCAAACAATTCGTTTGTAACCGTGGAAACCCCACTGTGAGACTTCCATCTCCGGTGCAACGATTTTCTAGGCATTGCTCCCTAGGTATTGCTAGGCGTTGACCAGTGATGGACGTCTTATCATCCGGCCTTCCTGGCAGCACGTCACAATATAAACACTCCCATAAATCTGATAAACAGACGAAACGTACGTTGAAAATAAAATGAAATATGGCATTAGATCATACATTTGCCGGTACCCATTATAAGCACCAGAACATTATGACAGACACAAAGCATAAAGATCGTACAAAGGGACAGGGTGATCAACATACGTTTCCAATAGAAAATTCGTATACACAAAAAAACGTAAATATAACAAATTTCTCACCTCGGAGTAGACGGAAATACGTGTTTTCTAGCTGTGAACAAATCCAGTTTGTGACGAAGTATACCTGTAACTTGGGCCGCGGTGTTCTCGGAACTGCAGGGGCAGCAAGCCTGATCTGCCGAAGGAGTTAGTTTGTGGGTTTAGGTTTGGAGTGAGGGCGGGTCCGCCTTGAGGAAGGACTCCTGCAAAACTGACACTAGTGCCATAAAAGAGCTAGAATAACTCAGAAATTAAACGGGATCTCAGCAGGTTTATCTAAACTGTCAGAGTATATAAACTAATTTACTATTTGCGAAATAGAGCCTTGTTGGATCACTAAAACGAGAACAAAATACAATGTTTCGTAATTTCCGGTGTTTTCGTTACATAATGTGAAGATTAGGGACGTGTGATCATATAGCAATTTTCATATCTTACATTGCTGAAATGGACTATCTCCATGGGAAAGAATAAAACAAACAAACTCCTTGGCTTGAGTCCTAAAGCGAACTATACTGACCGAGCGGCAGCTGCGAAGTTAGTGCCAACTTCAGCGGATAAAGAGCGTCGCGTGGCCAGTGCAACGAATCCACAAGACCGTTACTCTCGGCTTTCTAGACCGGAGCCGCTATTTCCTCGGTTATCCTCACGAGGCTGAGTGGGCTCTCTACTTCTCAGAAAATCTGGTAGCGCCGGGAATCGAACCCGGGACATCTGGATCTGTAGGCAGGAACTCTGACCACTAGACCACATATGCGGTTCCATGGGACAGGATATTTCTCGATAAATATTCAATAACATCTCAAGGGATCTGAAAGTTGGGAACTTACGTCAAGGTGAGGAATATTGCACATCACCTGCCTCGTGTAAAATATATCCTTCTTTTTCGTCAGACAGAAAGACGACTAGCGAATGATGAAATGGTACGGATTTGTAGAGAAGTGGTCGTATCCTGTTTTTTTTTTTATACACAGTCATTATATCTGTTCCAGTCCTTCCTCTCTCATTGCACAGATTTCATTGGCCTGCTATAACTCTCAGAATTCCCCTCTTCTTCCGTTCTGGAAGTTCCCACTCCAGCGCTTCTTCCTTTCATCTGTTATCTGCCTTTCTTTTGTCGCATCTGTATCACATAAATTGTTTTATGTCTGCTATAAATCAAATTTCCTTTCTCTGTAGCAAGCAAAGCGCGGAGTACGAGATGACGCTCCAGGCTTGATCGGTCGGGTAAATTGCTGCGGTCTTAAGCAGCACAGTCATTCTTGGTTGTCCCGTGGGACTTATGATAATGTTTTATTGTCTCACGACTCTGAGAGCCGGTCCAGACTTGATGACGGATAATGTGATGCGGTTTAGCAGGGGACAACTGAAGAAACTAGAAAGGGACCTGGTCCAGTGCCACTTTGTCTACTGTCATTCTCACACTAAATCACCGGGACAAGACTCCAAGGCTTCGCAATGAGAAGCCTGCGCCTAACGACCTGAACTACGGCACTGCCTGTTTTCTGCCACCAAAAATTAGTTCCTGTAAGCCAATTTTCTCTAATTTTTGTTTCGGGATTCCGTCTAACGTTGGCGTGCTTGCTTGTGCTGGCGTGCTTGTCTAAAAAATTCACCTCCTCCACCCGCCAATTAAATAACAGCTGCTTTCTTCTTACAATTTCATACCTCCAACTCTCACAATATAAAAATTAAATTAATCCATTCTGTTCGTAACAAATCAAAATTTTATTAATGAAGAAATTAAGTGCAGGTTAGACTCAGTTAATGTTTGCTACCAATCACTTTAGAAAATTTGTCCTCTCATCCGCTGTCTAAAAAATTATAATATACAAAATTATAATATTCTCTCTAGTTTTGTACGGGTCTGAAACTTGGACTCTGACACTAAGGCAAGAACATAGACAGAGAATATTTTCTGAGAACAGGGCACTGAGGAGAGTATTTGGACCTAAGAATGGTGAAATAATAGAAGGTTGGAGAATACTGCACAATTAGGAACTTCGTAACTTAGTTAATCGCCAAATATAATTAGAATGATAAACTCCAGGGGGATGATATTGGCTGGGCATGTACCATGCATGGGGAAGCAGAGGAATAGATAAAGAAATTTTATGGGAAATCCAGAAGGAAAGAGACCACTAGTAAGACATGAATGTAGGTGGGAAGATAATATTAAAATGGATCTTTGGAGAACAGGTTAGGATGGTATGGGCTCGATTAATGTGGCTTCGGATAGGAACAAGCGGCAAGCTCTTGTGGTCATGATAATTAACCTTCCAGGAATTCTTGAGTGGTCTTCCAGAACTTAGCTCCATTGAATGAGTGAGTTAATTAATTAGTATGTTACATATTTGTCCAAATTCGAGAAATGATTCACCTCATTTACTTCAGTAACGTACCTGTCTGATATGTGACGCCCAATACTGTTTCGAGGCGGAGGACGCTGATACGAGGCCAGAGTGTAGTGACAGCATAAAGTAACGTGCTGTGAGCAAGAACGGAATATATCTCATGCAGCATACATGCCTCAGGATGCGATCAGCTGAGCTGAGCTCAGCATATCCGCAAAGCGACCGGTCCGTGAGTAATCACCACGCAAGTACCCCCTGCCCCACATTCACACGTCACACTTGACACCCACAGGCACCTAAATAAATCCTGTTCACAAATGGAACACAAACTATTGTACATCAAGGTTACGAAAGAACCAGAACAATGAAGAGAAATCTCTGTGTGCAGTGCTAAGCCCACAATCCATACGGTATCTGCGACCTAAAATGAGATGTAGTTGTACCAACTTATATTATATTACCCATTTAGTTATCTATTCCCAGCAGAGACAACAGATTTTTCTATTCTCCGTAACATTCAGACTGGCTCTGGGCTCACGCTACCTCCTTTAAACCCGCTACCAGGGTCTGTCTCTGGAGGTGTATCAGCAGGGAAGTGAAGTTGACCACTCATCTGCATTTAGCACAGAGGTTAAGAATGGTGGAGCTATAACTTCACTCAACCATACGCCTTCATGGCGGTGCTTAATTAATTATGCTCAAGGATAACTTTAGTCTTTTCTTTACCGCTCTCATCCTAACCTCCTAGAGTTATAGTACTATAATAATTCTAAGAGACTTTCACAATTTATGATATTTCTTGCCGTGCAATGTTCTCTAACAACGACTATTGTATACGGTTTAGGCACAAAATATCTTTAGGGAACTGTCAGTAATATTTGGATCTGAGCCTCATGAAACATAAAGATAAACCTATACATGTAACAGGCTGTGGAGGCCCATAGGGTTGTGACATATTGAGGCTCCCACATTATCTATATAATCGGCTTAAAAATGGTAAGGTTGTCAGCCTTAGGCGGCGCCCGCCCTTTAACCCCAGGAAGATTCCTGGTACTCATTTCTGTTAGAGGTTGAGTCGACCCCAGGGCCATAGTGCGAATTGCAGGATTAGGTCAATTATATCAAACCTCACATATCAACATTACAGCATTATTAATACTCGCAGAATACACACGATACACTGATATAAAAGACTGTTACATAACTTACGTTTATGCAACGTGTTAATTTTCGACAAGTCTTTCCATTGTAACCCGAAACCGTAATTCCACAGCTGTCTGCTCATCGTTACATTATATATATATATATATATTACCATAGTCAATAAGTTCGTGGAATGGCCGCAAATCGTCATTGCAGTGCACTACAGTGGATAGGTTGAGGCACGATATGATGCCCTGTCAATTCACCTCTCCTCACAGCAAGAGACAGTTGTGTGCAAACAGTGTAATCAGAACTACTGCCTCTGTTGTTAACTGCAGGTTAAATGCAAGTAGCGGAATTCGAAAATGTGGCAGTTTGAACAACGAGCAAACATAAAGTTCTGCCAGAAACTAGGCAAATCCCCTAGCGAAACATTTGGCGTATGAAGAATTGGCTGTTGCTACACGACAACGCCCCTGCACATCGCTCTGTTCTTGTCCAAGAGGAACTGGCAAGGCAACAGGTCACCGTTTTGCCACACCCTCCGTACTCATCTGATCTCGCACCGTGCTATTTCTTTCTCTTTCACCGCCTGAAAGCAAAGCTACGTGGTCGTAGATTTCAGTCGTCCGAGAAGGTCGTCAATGCCACAAGAGACACCGTACGGGAATTTCCTGCCAGTTTCAGCAATATTTTCGGCAGCTATATCAACGTTGACAGACTTGCATAGTGGCCAACGGCAACTATTTTGTGGGTCGATGTGGATCTGTGTAAGTGTATTCGTATGTGAATAGCTTGAGATATGATGCGATAAAACCACAGTCCACGAACTTGATGACTGTACCATGTATACATATATGAGGATTATGTAAAATGAAGTATTCCATGTTCTTGGATATAAGACCACACAGTCCTTTTAAAGTCAACCGATATTTCGGAGGAATATGTCGCTTCCATCTTCAGAGTCGAAGTCTGAGGCCGGCAAGAGACCATCATGAAATAAGCACCGAAAGATCATATATCGCAGAAGACAGGGCTGTTAATTGCCAAGCTGTGAGAACCTGTAGCCCTCCACTGTGCAAACTGATAAATATTCTTAATAAAAATGGTGTATAATTGTACTCTGAAGCAATTGAAGAAATACAGATTTGCTCATTTACGGTGCAGATGCTTCTGCTAAACAAGGGAAGGCAAAGATGAAGTGGACGCAGACGAGCATGACGTCGTTTTGTGGGTGACTGACCGATCTGGCCATGACCCGATCAAGCATGAACATTTCCCATTCACGCACTCAGGAAGAAGAAATCAAATCAATCGAGAGCTTCTTGCTGTTCCCTGTGCGGTGATCAGTAATCATCACGTGTCTCCGGTAACGCACGGTCACTCTTCTCTGTCTGGCAGTGGCGTATCATAGCATTTTGTATATACAAACCGATAATTTTCTGTAAATGTCAATTTATCGAGGCATTTCGAACACTAAAATCTGTTTAAAATATCGCAGTAGAATATATGGTAAAGTTAAAAGGCAAAATTGTCTCTGTGCTTAACTAACTAAACACTGAGCCGTAAAGGCGTATGGGGGAATGGGTGTATAGATCCACATTTTCTTGATCTCGACACTAGTTTGAGGTGAATGATCAGCTTCACGCCCCTGCCGCTCTAACTCCGGGGAAAGAGCCCATGGAACTTATTGAATAGGAGATTGGGTGAACCCCAGAGTCGGTCTGGATGACGTGGAGAAAATTCTTAACCTTATCGGGATTCGAAATACGACCTCTCGGCCGTCCAGCCCGTAGCCAGTCGCTATGCCGGCTACGTTATCTCTGCTCCTCCCGGTGAGGTGTGTTTGAAATATTCTGCCGGATATTTATATTATCAAACAACCATAATTTTATTATTTCGTATTAATTTTTCATAATTAAGAGCGAAAATTTTTCGGAATATTCCCGCTGCCATTCAGTTCAGATTCTTGTGTCCTTTACAATCCTACCCGAAAAGGTAAGTATTCTTGCATGCAGACCCGTAGCTACGCAACGACGGCGCAACAAACAGCTAGACAACAGCCGTTACTAAGCAACGGCCAGTAAACAACAAGAGAGAAAATGTGTTCTGTATGCGGTCCGTGCAGAGATGTTATAAGCAGGGTAGCTAGTGGGAGCTTGGCGCCAAGACGAAGCGATTGGCTTGTAAACCGCCTGTCGTAAAGTAACCCTGACTCTGGCAGTAGGTGGAACGGTGTGGAGTCAGTCAGTCAAGAGCTGCTGTAGCTGATGCCAGGGACAGTTCGGGAACCCAGAGGAAGGAGAACGTCTGTGGATGGAAGCCGTTGCCAAAAGACTGGTGAAAACACAGCAGGCTGAGGAGACTTAAGTGAGTGTTGTAGCCAACTGTAAAGTGTGTGTATTAGTGAAACAGTTATAATTACTTGTAGTCACGGATCTGTAAGTGTTAACTAAATCCGATTACCAGCCAAACTCCGTCTATAGTCACTCATACACGCGACAATTTTAAAATGTACAGAACTATAATTTTACTTGATTTACGCTACTTTCCTTAAAAAAAAAAGTAAAGGTATCCCTGTAACAGACCTTGGAGGCCCATAGGATTGTGAGATGTTGAGATTGCCACATTTTCTAGAAAATCGGCTCATAGATGGCGGCAAAATTGTCAGCCCTACGCGCCAGCCGCGCTTTATTCCCCAGGAATATCTCTGGTACTCATTTCTGTTAGAGGCTCAGTCGACCCCAGGTCCATAGTGCAGCTGGCAGGATTAAGTCAGTTTAAAAAATCCAATGACTTCATCGAGACGTGAACCCGCGACCTTCCGGCTTATAGCATAGTGCCTCAACCGACTACGCTACCGCGTGACCGTACTTTCCTTATTTTGAAAAAAAAAATAGACTTCCATTATAATCACGCTGTCTGTGTGTCTGTGTGTCTGTGTATCCTCCCACCATACATTTGAATTCCTGAACCAAATTTTATGAAAATTAGTATGCACATCATGGCGCCGCTTATCTCAGTTACTGCTTCATAAATCCCTCTCAACAGTGTGTGTCTGTAGGTTCATCTCCTTATCGCTGCTAGGCAACGTTAAGATTAACGCTTTCATCGGCAACGAATAGACGCAAAAATTATTTTTGGGCTCGTCGTTTTTCTGTGTATCCCACCATTATTGATATGGAATGGCTGGGTAAACATGTTCCCTCGGCAACAAAGAATTCTTGGAGGAGTCGTTTTCTATGCGATCCCGTGTCGTATCAAAGGAAAGTTAGTGATTAGTTTCTTCCCAGAACTTCTTGTTTTATATGCGTGAAACCTGGTCTCTCATGTTAGGCATGTTTGATACCAAGATTCTGAATGCAACATTTGAAACTAGGAAAGACAAGAAGTCGGAGGATTATTGAGAAAACTGCATCATGAGGGCTTCAAAATTTGTGTTATTCACCAAATATTATTGAATGTTAAAATAAATTAAGCACTCCTCACGAAGACGTATAGGGGAGTGAATATACAGATCCACATATTCTTGATCTCGGCACTAGTTGGGAGTAAATGTTCAGCTTCGTGCCCCGTCCGCTTCACCTCCGGGGAAAGTGCTCCCAGTACCCACTGGATAGGAGGCTAGCTGGACCCCAGAGCCGGTCTGGACGAAGTCAAGAAGAGAAAAATCTTGCCCTTATGGGGACTCGAACTCCAACCCTCGGCCTTCCTGCTGTCACTTGCTATACTGATTGCGCTATCCCGGCATGCAAAATTTTAGTTAAAAATCTTGAAGAAAGAGCAAAATTTCGGAGATCTAGACTTAAATGGAGACGTGCAGTAAAGAAATAAGTTGTGACCGTGTGGAATGAACTCGTATGCCTCAGGATAAGAGCTGGTCTCTTCGTGAACACGACAATAAACCTGCAGGTCCTATAAAAGGCGAGGAATTTCTTGATTAGTTGAGCTGCTGTCAACTTCACAGAAAGTATTCTTCCCTGTGGAGTTCATTAGTTAATTAACGAATGGAAGTTTCAGTCTCCATATAAAGTGAAGTGTGCATAATGCAATTGTTACATGCGCTTTAGACACGCTCTGTACTCTGTGCAAATTAATGCTGCCAAGCTACAATGGAAAACAATCGCTTCCTATTGTCCTAGCTTCAACAATCTCTACAACATAAGCGAGTAAGGGTTGGGCAGTGCCGGTAGTTTCATTGGTTTTATTCGTTCTCATCGGCTCAAAAGAATCGATTATAACGACTGTAATAAAAATACCTGATTATGTACTAATCGTGGCAGGTCGTGATGCTACAGTTCGAATACAGTTAACTTTTGAAGGGTTTTGACAGATTTCGTGAAGAAGCAAATTCATTTAAAGTGAAGCGTTGATTTCTGAGTGAGTTTATTATGTTTCTAATAATTCGGCCCTATTATCATAAGAAATGTTACATCGCATTTCCGACATGCAGACTCAAAGGGTCTGAACACGTAGCGGTCACTACCTATTTCTGGAATGAAGCAAAAGGTATTACAGTTTCCAAAAGTGAAATATCTGCCTACAGAACCTAGTCTTGCAACCGGTTAAATTCCTCGTGTGGTCCGTACGTATGGCGTCCAAGAGGGATCGATCTCCGTTAAACCATGCCGGAATATATTGAAATTATGTTATGTGTATTCATGCGAATTATTATTATTATAATTATTATTGGAGAGGGAGGGTTTCCCTATGCACCGCGATTAATAGTCTATTGTACGTCCCCCTTTGATATTCTACCAGTCGCCATACCCTGCCGGTACTGGTGCTCGCTATCAGCCCCGTTCAGCCAGCGAGGCTGGCAGCGGTACCCGATACTTCCCCATCTACCGGAAGCACTGGAAACTACTTGGGTGGGAAACTTTGCCTAATTTTGCTCAGAGGTCTCCTAGAGACATGAGGATCTTTTACGTGCCGTAAATCTACGACACGGGACCCACGGCTTAAAGTCCCCTGAATTTTTCCACCCTTAAAAATTCCACGACCTCCGCCGGGTTTGAACCCGCGTAGCTTGAGTCATGAGGTGGGAACGTTACTCATGCAAAATAACATGAAATCCTGCTGGAGGATTGGGATGACAGTAATCGATAGTTATCAAGAAAAAGTCCTGCCACGTGTATTAGTGACTAGTAACGTGGGTTCTGGATTGGATGAACGTGTTTATTTACTCCTGATACACGCCACCAGTAATTACACGTAATTGTAACGCTCTCGCTATTTCTACACTTCATATTTCACTGTTACACACACATATTAGCCGTCTTCTGGCAACGCAATTAAAATACAGTAACTAGCACTTCAAGTCACTATGAAGTCTTCAATCATTCTGGAACCTCAGAACTAAAAATTCTTCTGGACTCACTCCTCCAGCTTAAGACTGACTCGTAACTGTCCTGAACGAATTCTGAAATTCTGTCACGGACATGAACCTGCAGAAAACATCACGTGATCGCTATCCAGCCAGTCTATTGGCGTGTCAGTCGGATCTACAGAAAACATAGCTTCCTCTATTTTTGAGTGTTGAACCGTGTTTACAGAGCAGTTGATTGGCAAAGCGTTGATGAAATCCGTTACAATGTACTTAATTTCGAAAAATTCCAATAACTAACTCAAAAGTGCTGAGCCCTTCTTGAGGAGCCGCCAGTCACTCTGCTACTCAGTACTTTCAAAATATTCTAATGAACTCGAACATCCATTGCCATGTTCACTAAAGCACTCCACTGGTCAAAATCCTGAGCCAGATGAATCCAGTTCATACAACCCCATTCCATTTCTCTAAGCTCCATCTAAATAATATTCTTCCGCCAACTTCTTAAGTTTTCTTAGTGCTCTTCTTCTGGCTTTTCCACCGAAAGGCTATATGAATTCTTCTCCTCTCTCTCGTGCGTGCTACATACCCTGCCTACCTTATCCTCCCTGACTTGATCGCTGTGTTACGCCACTGTTTGCACTATATCGTCTAACGTCAGAATCAGCGTGGATAGAGCCAAGATTGCCCGACGCATGTCAATGATTTTTTTAAATTCCGGAACCTGAATCCCAATTCACACCATTTTGTTTTTGGTTTTGGTTTCGCAGGCGTGTGGTCTTAACCGGGTCAAATGTAGATTGTAGAAGGAATGAAGCGATCGTTGGGTGCTGCAGACTCGTCCTGGGAACTTGCTGGTCCATACCGTAGCTGACGGAAAGGGAACCTAAACGCATCGGTTTCAGGAAGGAAGGCACAGACAAATATAAAGATATCTCACAATTTCATATGTAAAGGTGAATCGACTCGCAAAATCAATAGCAAGAAGGAATTATGTGAACCTGTCATCTTAAACATGCAGCAGGAAACAATCTTGCCTTCACCTGAAATTTATCAATCATTGAATTACCATTATCTCACTACATGATGTAAAGACGTTTTTGTGAAGATAATATTTTGCTCTGCGTGTCAATGGAGTTCTTGCCTTTTATGGAAATGAGAAGTTCATTACCGTGTACACAACAGCCAGCCACTGATCCCTACATTGACCAATATGAATCGAATCCTCAATTCTAAAACCCTAGTGAAGTAAAACTGTCGCTGTGCTTAATTATTTAATCACAACGCCATGAAGACGTATGGGGGGACAGGATATATAAATCCACCATTCTTTAACTAGGAAATAGATGAAGGTCAGTGGTCAGTTTCGTTCCCCTGCCGCTTTACAGCCGGGGACAGAGACCGCGGTACCCGTCGGATAGGAGGCTGCGTCGGCCCCAGAGTCCGTCTGGACTCTGTGGAGAAGATATGAATTTTTCACTGCCGGGAATCGAATTCGGGCCGCCCAGACGTAGCTCGTCGGTATACCGTTTGAGCTATGGTTAACTCCTATCTCAAATACTATTTAAACATTATTATCTTATGGACAGTCGTGGCTACATAGCGCTCTATTTCCTTCGGATTCTGCGGTCAAAATTTTTATATATATACAAGGAGGTCCAAAAAAATGTACTCATTCTTTGATAGAAAATATCTTTGGAACAAAATGACATGTAGTTACAGTTCTTGCGCGGTAGTGTAGTGTAATGTTTTCTCAACAGATGGCCAAGGTCACATGGGTCACATGAGTGTCGTGCCGCGTTCGCGCTTCGAGCAGAAGACAGCAGTAACAATGGCTGAAAAGTTGTCCTTTGAGCAACGCAAGGCTGTATTGAAGTGGGATTGAAGTACGAAAACATTAAAGAGGTACAACGACAATGGCAGAATGAGTTTGGAACTCAGCCACCAACTGTTCCAACAATTGCCCGTCTTCGGGATAAATTTGAAGCCGACGGTACTGTTCATGACGTGCATAAGCAAAGATCTGGAAGACCACGGATAGTAATAAGTCCAGCTTCCAGTGCTGTGGTGTTGCAACACTGGCCAGGTGTATTTTGATATGCTTCAGACATCGATTTTCCTTGCCATTCGAGAGCTGTTTGGAGATGAGAGATTTTACCTACAACAAGATGGTGCTCCACCTCACTACCATCAAGATGTCAGGGCGTACTTAGATGACACACTACCTGGACGATCGATAGGTCGAAGAGGTGCTACTGAGTACCAACCACGGTCTCCAGACCTAACACCTCTCGACTTCTACCTATGGGGAACCTTGATGGATGACGTTTATCGACAAAAGCCAGCTACACTGAACTCACTGCGAGAAACCATCGAAGCGTCGTGTGCAGCCATCACACCTGACACACTGATAGCCATAGTTCGCTCAGCAGTTAGCCGCTGATGGTGGTCACTTCGAACACATACAATGACTCTCTCTCTCTCTCTCTCTCTCTCTCTCGGCAAGAATTGTAACTACATGTCATTTTGTTCCAAAGATATTGATCATCAAAGACTGAGTACATTTTCTGGACCCCTCTGTATATATATATATATATATATATACACACACACACACACACACACGAGGGGCAGTCAAAATCTTCGCGGANATGGTGGTATAGCACTCTAATGGTAGGACATACGACAACTCTTACTTGGTCACCTTAAAAGTGGGACCCTTGCACACTTACTCCATTGATCCTGCCATTGTTGGAAGCAGCGGTGGAAGGCTTCTTTTGGAATCTTCCGGAGCTCAGCCGTCGCATTAGATTTGGTGTCCTCCATGGTTGCGAAACGTGTCCCCTTGAGGCCCATTTTCAGAGTAAGGAACAGCCAAAAGTCACTCGGAGCGACATCCGGAGAGTACGGTGGTTGAGTGATGACAGGAATGTTTTTCTCGGTGAGAAACTGCTGCACAACAAGCGATGTGTGACTCGGTGCGTTATTGTGATGCAGAAGCCACTGTCCCTGCCACTTCTCGGGCCGCTTCCTCCGAACCGCATCGCGCAACCTCTGCAATGGCCAGTCACAGTCTGTCCAGGCGGTACCAACTCACGGTGCACCAAACCGTCGATGTCAAAGGATGCAATGAGCATCACTTTGTCTTTAGATCTGAAGAGGCGCGAATTTCTTGGCCGGGGAGACGACGCTGTGTGCCACTCCGATGACCGCATCTTTGCTTCCGGGTCGTAGGCGAACACCAGTGACGATCTTTTAGAGAAACGTCGGGTCCTGCGTACTTTTGTCAAACAGATCGCCAGCGACCATCATGCGACATTCCATCTGATCCGTGGTCAGCTGCCTCGGAACAAACTTCGCACTGATGCTTCTCATCTTCAAATCATCGGACAAAATGGCATGACTGGATCCGTGAGAGACACCAACTTCTTGCTCCAACTGCTCGATGGTCATTCTTCAATCTCTTCGAATCAATTGTCGCACTTTTCCAATCATTTCTTCGGTTCTGGATGTCGAAGGTCTCCCGCTGCGCTGGTCAACCTCTAACGTCTCCTGCCCATTCTTAAACCGGGAAAACCAGTCGTAAACTGCGGATTTCTTTAGTGCAGTAACACCGTAAACTTGCTGCAGGGCCGATAGCGTCTATGAAGCAGATTTTCCCAATTTGCACATTAACTTGATGTTCGAACAGTGCACACACTGTTCTGGTGGGGAGCTCAGCATGTCTGCTCGCAGGCACAACAGGTCTGGACAGGTTTCAGTGTGCAATGTCGCCGAATGACCAACACTCACGTCTAATTCAAACTAAACAGTAACGCCATTGCACACTAAAACCTGTCCAGACCTGTTGCGCCTGCGAGCAGACATGCTGAGCTCCCCACCACAACAGTATGTGCGCTATCTTATCGCTCGTTCTCCGTCTGCAGGGGAATTCCGGGAACTTTTGACTGCCTTACGTATATACAAATGTGTGTGTGTCTCAGCTTTCCGTTTTGTGTTACACCCCCCATTTTATCCTCTATGGTTTCGTCGATGATGAAGGGTACAAATTATGAAACTCTTCAGTATACATTTTTCTCCGGCCTCCCATTATCTCTTCTCCTTACGGTCCAGTAATAGTACCATAATAAAGAGAAAATAACTTCCCGTTCATACAAATATGCTCTAAGGGGGTTGCAGGAGCTCCTCGACAAAAACTGAATATTACAGACATGAGGCCACTAAGCCACAGACTACTGACTCTTTCGTGGCCTCATCATATCCTGCATAAAGAAACGTTATTATATCCTTATGACCTGCGCTAGTTTGAAAATTCCGCACATTGTTCTGCCCTTCCTTTCTCTTGTTATCTCTTGTCTGCATCCCCAACAGTTACCGGGTTGCCTGGAGGTTCGTGTCTTCCGAATCACAAAATGTATACTGGACAAGTCATCTAAGACTGTCATTCGGAAGCAATGACACGTGAAAAGAACTGAGCACAGGGATGGCCAACATAGCAGTCAAGAGCCAAATTCGTCCAGGAGACAAACGAATTTGTACAGCATTTTAAATCCTGAGGACATAGAATTTTCTTTTCCGCCTGTCATTTCTTCTTCTGATGATGATAATGGTTATGATGATGATGATTATTGTTATTATATTACTATAATGTGTCGTTTGTACAAACGACGCAGCACGCAGGTGAACTACACTCTAATAATAAGAACATAAAACCAAGAGAAATAAACGACATCTCCCACCATCAGGAGGAAAACGACATGACCCAATGTCGGTTCAAGATATTTTAATAAAATAATTAATTGTTTACATGGAAATTTTAATACAATTTTAAATACATTGGGAGGCTAATGTATGGAAAAGTGAACACCATATTGTGTGCAGTGAAAAAAACCCAGTCAGTATAACCAGGAAATACACTAAAAGAAGCTCATCATAAGTAAATCTACACTTCAAGAAGGGTAATTGTGCGTGCCTAAGATAAACATCGGAACCAACCGTGATAACAAAATTTATATAGAGAGCACTAGTCATATCTAAAGTGCATATTTAGAATATCTTACGTAACAGTGTTTCCTTATCGTAGTGGTGCGCCTCTGAAGATGATTCTTTTGAATCGAAACATGTAAGGCGAATGAGGACTGAAGTGTAAACTCGTATGTCACACTGGACTGAACTTTTCATTATCTACTCTGTAATTAATAGTGTGACGGACCAAAATGAGACAAGTTAAATCCTCGTTATGTATTTTTCTCCAGCATTCTTCTCGGCTATTTGTCTACACGCCCGTAATTGCTAGAAGCTTTTTATGCAAGCACCCTCACCGATGGAGACTGCGAGATCTTTCCTCGGCATGAAAGCAACCGTATCCCGAAGTTAACCATTCACTTCGCCTATTTAGTTCCCAAGTTAAGGAAAAGTGGAAATTAACACCTACCTCTCGTACGTCTCCATTGCGCAGTGAGTAGGCATAATCATAATTTTACTTCACTACATTATTATTATTATTGATAACATTTTTCACTTCTCAATTGTCAATAGCAACTTAGATTTGTGATAATGATATTATTATTATTATTATTATTATTATTATTTTGTTCCTTTGTTTAATTATACGAATTAATTTGTTTTCCTCCAATGTTTAACTTTATTTTTTGACTCAATGTTGTGTTTATCCAGTTACTACCTCTATCTACACTGTGCTGAGTTTGTAATTGACCTTTCGGCTGTTGGCTCAGCACATAAATAATAAAGAATTTAATTGAATTTAATTATTACATACTTATATATTTTCGTGCTTGCTTTGTAATTACCTATTAATGTATTGAGTCAACACATAAATAAAGAATATCATTACTGATAGTCCTACTACTACTATTACTGCTGCTGCTGCCGCTGCTATATCTTGGCATATTGCAATATGGAGCCCAAATTATTTGAACTCTGAATTTAGTCTTCAAATTTCATATAATTTAATGCAGTTCGTAAGATCTTAAATTTTTAGCTTGTATTTTTTATTTACAGAAAATTGACGCGTCAGAAAAATAAATGTCGAAGTTTAACATAACTTTTTAACCTCTTCTGTCAAACTATACCGCCATGAAAACTCAGAATTCTTCATTCTGAACTCTGCAGCAAATGTTTTGTCTACCCCTGTCCATTGTACTGTAACAGTGATCCTGTGAACACAGAAATTATTTCTTCCTGCTCTTATGTACAGACGGTATCTCGTTTTAAATACATAATACGCTATTGCACTGCAGAAGAGGCAGGCTGTGTGAGTTTCCAGTACGGTTACTCGCGTCTGCTGCACACCTGCTAGCAGACTGGTTACCGTAGCAGTTTCCGGTCAGTCGATTAAAATACATCTCCGCTTAGCAGGGCAATAGCTGGGAGCAATGATAGGCAGATCGCGTCGCGCTGGCCAGTTTCCCAAACCAAATTTACGGATGTTAATGTTGAGATGCGATTCAAATAAAAATTATGTAGGTCATATTTTAAAAAAAAAAAAAACTTTTGTAACAATAATTAGCTGCTTCTGAGTTTGCATTTCTCAGATGATACCACATATAAAAGTATAAATATAATCCGGTAAAATATTAATTTATAGAATTTAAATTAAATAGAACAATAATTCTCAGCTTATTTCGTCTTGTGTCCCGCCAATTATTTCGTCAAAAATAAATAAAAACTTAATCCTACTACAACTAAATACAATTTACTGTTAAGTCTATTATTAATGTGAGTTGTTACTTTGTAGACCTGAATTCTCACCCAGCTTAACGTCAGTAACCATTACTAAAAACCCAATGTATGTTTATATATATAAATGAGCGTATATTCATGCACGCATGTATGTTTGTATGTATGTATGTATATATTGTCACGTGTTGGGTATATGTCACGCGACAAGTAACTTCACGCCTCATTTGATATAGCGAATTTATTGAACAATCGTTCTCACAATAACACAATTACTGCCATCGGCAGTATCACAAATACTTCTCATGTAGTCACTGCCATGCACTCGATACAACCCGACTCGGCGACCGCTAGATTGCATTGACTGGTTAATCGTTACTCACTAGTAACTCACGCACTCCTAACTGGCTCAATCCTCATTCACTAATCACTCACTACTACTGGCTCAATCCTCACTACTGAATAGTGTTCGCTGCTCCTTATTTAGCCTCGGCACGGACAACACAGAAAACAGTAACGTGATAGGTACCGCTGTTGCGTGACGCCGTGTTTACAGGTTGCATAGCAACACTGTCGAGAGATGTTTACTGCCGTGTAGTAACCGCGGTATCCCTTGTTACGACGTCACTCGCGGAAACGCAGAGTGCACGTGACCCCTACCTCCTGTTGCGCCATCCACGTCACAATATGTATGTAAGGCCGCACCATAACTCAGGCGGTTAGTCGCTAGTTTCCCACGGTGGCTGCATGGTTCGAGTCCGGGTCTGATCATCTGGGATTTGTGGTCAACAAAGCGGCGTTGGAGCAGGTTTTCTCCGAGTACTTCGGTTTACCCAATCTTCATTCTACCGAATGCTCCATAAGCATCATCATCTATAATCTGGAGCTTGTATAATAAGCCAAGAGCGAACGCAGTGCCAAATGAACTCAGCTTCTCCCCACTTACTTACTCATGGAGCTGAGCCCTTCTTGAGGAGCCGCCATTTCTGCGGCTATTTTAGAATTTCCCAGCATATTATGGAACCCGAAGGTTCATCACCGTGTTCACAAGAGCTCTCCACTGGTCCCTATCCCGAGCCAGATCTATCCAATCCATACCATTCCATCCTATCTCTCTAAGATCCATTCTAATATTGTCCAACCACCTACGCCTTGGTCTTCCCTGTGACCTCTTTCTTTCTGGCTTTCCCACTAATACCTTATACGCATTCCTCGTCTCCCCCATTCGTGCTACATGGCGTGCCCACCTCATCCTCCTTGACTTGATCATTCTAATTATACTTTGAGATGAGTACAAGTTATAAAGCTCCTCATTATGCAGTCTTCTCCAACCCCCTGTCACTTCATCTCTCTTGGGTCCAAATATTCTCCTCAACACCCTGTTCTCAAACACTCTCGGTCTATATTCCTCCCTTAATGTCAGAGACCAAGGTTCACACCCATACAGAACCACAGGCAAAATTATAGTTTTGTATATTCTAATTTTTATGTTTTGGACAACAGACGAGAAGACAAAAGGTTTTGAACTGAATGGTAGCAAGCATTTCCCGAGTTCAATCGCCTCTTAATTTCTTCCTGAATCAGGTTTCGATCTGTTATCGCTGTTCCCAAATATCTGAACTGTACCACATTTTCAAAACATCTGTTTCCTGTCTTTATGTCATGATTTTGCTTTGCATTTTAGTGACGAGACAGTAACATATACTTAGTTTTCTCTGTGTTTACTTCTACACCAACCTCTTTACTTGTGTCAATTAAACTTTGTGTGTTTTTCTTTATGGTATCTACATTATCACCCAGTAGATTCATATTGTCACGTATTGGGTGTATGACGTGACAAGTAACTTCAAGCCGTATTTGATATAGCGAATTTTATTTCACATTCGGACTTACAATCACCCAAATTACAGATTCACAATTACTGCTATCTGCAGTATCACAAATGCTACACTCCAAATGCCAGAATACAACTGACTGGTTGCTGGCTAACTCGGAACTAACCCGGAGGTAGCTCGAGGACTAACTGTGAATAGCCTTCGCTGCTCCTCATGTAGCCTCGATCGGACAATACAGAAAACGGCCACGTAATAAGCACCCTTGTTGCCTGGCGCTGTGTTGCTAGCAACGCTAGCGGTAGTAACCGCTGTTACTACCGTCGTCTCTCGCAATCCTCATTACTCGCGCTGCCTAGCAACCGCGGTACCCTTGGTGACGTCATCGCTGTTGACTCGCGTTGCATAGCGACCAGGATGTTAGGACTCGGCTAACTTCGGCTCACTCCGGCTTCGTTCGGCGCATCACGGCTGGCGGGGGGGGGGCTTCATCCATAGCTCAACATGTCACAATATCATCGGCATAGACCAACAGCTGATGTGTCCGTTTAATATCAGTCCCACCTGGTTTCCCTGGATCTTCTTAATGGCATATTCTAAGGCAAAGGTGAAAAGGAGTGGCGATGAAGCATCTCCTTATTTTAGACCATTCTGGATAGGAAATTTATCAGACAAATATTTACCTACACGGACATCACTATACGTTTCCTTTAAACACATTTTAATCAGCCTAATTAGTTTCATGGGTATCCCAAACTCTATCAGAATATTGTACAATACTTCCCTCCTAACTGAATTATAGGCTTTCTTGAAGTCTATGAATACCTGATGTCGATCTTCCCATCAGGAGATATCCAAGTAAATTTATGGATGTTACGTTGTGGGAACATTGTACTTTTGACAGTAAGATTTTTTGATGTGGCAAAGTTTACTATTCTAACTCCATTATCATTACTAATTTCATACAAACTCTCATTCCCAATTGTTGGTTTGAAAATGTCTTCCTTCCCTACTTTGGCATTTAAATCTCCTAGCAACATTTTCATAGCTTACTTTGGGAATTTATCAAATAGATGTTCTAGTTCTTCATAGAATCTATCCACATTCATAAAAATAATATCACACCAGCGACCTTTTAGTGTTATATATGATGTCCTATCACTAACGAATTCTACCCTCTTGACTGCTGATACGATTCTCTTATGTACGAAAAAAAAAACTCTACCTAATTCATGATTTTCATTCCACTTTCCACAGAAAAATGTATATTCCCATCTGACCTCCTGTACTCCCGCTAAATCTAATTTATAATTTAAGATTTCTTCTGCCACTGCCCTGAGCGAACCTGCCCTATACAAACTTCGTACATTTCAAGTGCTAAATCTCATATCCATTTTTAGCTTAGGTCATTTATCCAAGGAATCAGTCCAGGTCCGGGGCTTTGTGTTCATTTTCGTACTAGGAATAATAAAAAATAAGAAAAAATGTATATATGTATGTTGTATAGAAACGTGTATGTATTACCTATGTGCATGGACTCGACAAGAATTTTCTCCAAAATGGAATCAAGAGAACTTGCTTAAAACTTATATTTAAGTCGTTTAAGACTATTTTCATTGATCGCCCTTGAGTATTCAGGACAGAAGGAGGATAAATATGGCAACAAATTATTTTAACTCTTGGTATTAATATTTGGCGTATTTCATTCCTTTTTAAATTCCGAATTTTTTCCTTGGCACTACAGCCCCAGTGGGCCTAGGCCTACCTCCATGAATTTCTCCGTTCACTTCGGTTTTTCTAGATCTTAAACATTCGGTAGGACTCCTTACGCATGTGATCATCTCGTCGCAAGGCCTCTACCTGTACACAAACACAGAAAAACGCACACACACAAACTAAACATCCATGCCCTGAGTGGGATTCGAACCCACGATCCAGGTTTCCAAGCGAGTGAAGACAGTACATCCTTTAAATTCCGATTACTCTACAAAAATTAAGGAGGTGAGATGCATACGTTGCCCCCCAGTCTACACCCATGACTATGTGTGAGTATTCTTGTGTAAGCAAAATTATGAAAAGTCAGCATAATAAAAAAATAGCTGTGCCATATTTATTTTTCATGAATGTCAGCTCACAAATGTTCATTCAAGAATAGCAGGTGATATATACCACTTGTCTTACACTTGGTTGCATGAATCTCATAAAAATTATTTGAACTTTACTTTTTACAATTCTGCGTATATATGAATAAAAATATTATTAGTTCTAATGGGGAAACACTTTCTCTTACGAATTTACTTTTCAATTGTTGACACATGTTTAATTCACATTCAGAAATGATGAAAGAGAAATTAATAAGCTAGCAGCAGATTATTCACCTGTACCATGGATGATGGTGCAGTAAATCCAGGTGTCAGGTTGCCATGACTGGCGCCAGTGAAGCGATCACTCTCCCCCCCCCCACACACACACACACCCTTCGGAACGATAAGTACCGTTCTGGAACCTGTTTCAAGGTATCAGAGAATAAAAGCTACAAATTTTGAAGCTGATGCTGATATATTTTGTACTGCCTTATCTGACTAATAGACTATACGGAGAAAGTTACTTTCAGAGAAGCTCATAGCTATCAGCTGATCGAGAAATTCTTCTCCTTTTACGAAATCTGAAAGTCCATTGATGTACTACAACCCCTAATCCGGCCGTACTCTATGCCAGTTGAATTCACTCCACAATCTCATGCCCTACTTCTTTAAGATCTGTTTAATCTTACCCTCGCGCGTAAGCCGGTACTCACAAGGTGTCTCTTCCCCTCAGTTATTTTGAGTGAAGTTTTGTATAATTTTATCATCTTCTGCACGTATGCTACGTAATGCGCACTTCCTGTACTATCTGCTATTATCGCTGTGATAATACGTTTTAAAAAAGATAGATTGTGCAATATTCTCCATTATACTGTTACTTCTCTGCTGTTATTCTCCTCGGCGCTTTTATTTCAATCCGAGTTCTTTCTCTAGAGTTAAAACACGGGTTTAAAAAAAATTGTTTAAAGAACAGGTAATATTTAAGTATTGTGTATGTTCAGTAACGTTTAACATAATACTTAAGTCAATTAGTAACTAGCAGTTTATTTTGAAAACTGAATAATGTCCATCGTGGTACTTTTCAACATATAATATTCAAATATATCAAATAACTTGGAAAAAATGTGTAGAATAGCCTCTAGAAATATAAAATTCAATTTTTATTTTATAAATCTTATAAATTTCATAAAATATAAAGTATTTTGTGCGGTCGCCTATTTGTCATTTCCAGTTTTAATCAAAAAATTTAAAACGAATTTTCACATACTTAAATTTATTATGATCCAGGCATCCAATTTTATGTTTAGAATGTCGCTAATTATATTCAATCAACATCAGTCCAATATTGCTTTTAAGGCATCAAGTAGATTCACAAATATCCTTAATTCACATAATAAAATTTTCCATGGCAATTTATACGAAACCTTTATTTGGATAAGTACGTAGGTAGTACCGAAAGTCATGAGCAACATTTTTGGCATGCAATCTGGGAACAGCAGACGAAAGAGAGTATGGTGGTAAGTGGAACCAGCTGTTGTGTTAACCTTGAGTATCTTGTGACGTCAATAGCTTGCATCACGTGACGAGTATCACTCCTAACAAAATGGCCGACAACGATATGTCGTTTCCCCAGCCTGCTGTCATCGAATTTCTTGTGAAAGAGGAAATCCCTGCTGCAGAAATTCACCAGAGTCTTCAGCGTGCTTATGAAAGTGTGTGCATGGGTGTGAGCAGTGTTCGAAGATGGGTGAAACATTTTAAAGATGGGAACACCAGCATCGAAGATGAGCCTCGGAGCGGTCAAGGAAGGAGTGGATGAGATCATTCAAGATGACAGGCGTGTGACTGTGGACACAATAGCCCGAAAAATTTGGAATAGGGTACAGTGCAGTACAGGAGATGATTGAAAGCTTGGGCTATAGGAAAGTTTGTGCTCATTGGGTCCCGCGGTTATTGACCGAAGACCACAAAGGTCAAGCAAAAGCCATCACCTCAGAACTGCTGCAGAGATATCGACACGAAGGCGATGATTTTTTGCTCTGTATTTTGACAGGTGACGAAAGCTGGTTTCGCCATTTCGAGCATGAAACGAAACGGCAGAATAAGGAATGGCACCATTTGCATTCTCCATAAAAAAGAAGGCAAAGACAGTGCCATCAGCTGCGAAGGTGATGGGCACAGTCTTCTGGGATGCAGAGGGGTTTATTCTGGCCGAATTCCTGGAACCTAGGCAAACCATCAATGCTGCTCGTTATGTCCAGACGCTGCACAAGCTCCGTCGTGCATTGCGCGATAAACGTCCGGGACGAAACATCATCATCCTGCATGACAACGTTCGCCCCCACGCCGCTCGCCTCACATTGGAAGCAATTATAAAGATGGGGAGGGAAGTTCTTCCATATCCCTCCTATAGCCCTGATCTGGCACCCTCCGACTACCATCTTTTCGGATTTGTGAAGGATCAGCTACGTGGACAACGTTTTGAGACAAGGGAGGCACTTCAGAAAGCAGTGCGTCAGTATCTTCGGATGGCTGGAACGGAATTTTACAGAAGGAGAATATTCAAACTCCCAGAACGCTGGAAGAAATGTGTACAAATAAGTGGTGATTATGTGGAAAAATAAATAAAGGTCTGTAGATTGAGGTGGTGTATTTGGTTTGTCAATAATAAAGCATGTTACTTTACAAAAAATTGTTGCTTATGACTTTCAGTACGACCCTCGTGTAATTTTTTTATTTATGGTTGAGTTGCTGTTTCTTTCTCGCATCATGTAGCATCAAATTATAGGACGATTACTGCATAATGAATTGGAAAGGATGTGGAAGGAAGCGGTCTTGTCTCGATTAGAGCACTAGCCCTGAATTTGTCTGGAGTGATCGAGGGAAACTACAGAAACCCCATTTAAGACAGCTAGTCTCCGCGCCGAAACCTCAACCCCGGATCTCCAGAACAGAAAGGAGTACTATAGCTTCGATCGTAGTGTTAGGAGTAAATGTTAAAATATTTTCCAGACACTGTTCATTAAGGTAAAGAAATCGGATCTCTTTGCAGGATTAACAGAAGTATAATTTTATTTGCAGAACTTAGGCAGACCCGCCTCACAATAGAGTCAGATGAGTTGCAGAAGAAGCAAGGCGTCTCCAGTCAGGTAGCTCGAAGATACCAGACACAGACCACCTACTGAGCCATGTATCGCTTCTTTTATGCAAATCTATCGTATCGCTAATTCTCAAGTATTAAGTCACAACAAGATTTCTCATATCCGGTATAGCGACGGACTACGGGCTGCAAGACCCGGGTTCGATTCCCGGCAGTGGAAAGTGTTTCTCTTTTCCACACCGTCCAGACCTATTCTGGGTCCCATTCAGCATCCCATCCAAAGGGTACCGGGCCTCTTTCCCCGGGGTTAAGCGACAGGAGAGTGAAGCTAACCAGTCATCTCCGTCTAGCGCCGAGGTAAAGAAAGGTAAGGATACACCTCCAATCTTTCATATATCTTCATGACATAGCACTTAAGTAATTAAGCACTAGAGAAAATTTAACTTTGTAACCAACTTTCTCATTCTAAATTTTTATGTACCATTTTTATTTATCATTGCGCATGCTAACATTTTATATAATTGTACTCGTAGCGTCTCTCCAAGACGGTACTAGACTTCCCCACATCCGGGGTAAGTCCTGAGATCTGTGTCCCTTCCACAGGTTTAGAGAAACAAGAAAACCTGTAAACATTTTATAACGCACATACACATAAAAAGTGTGGGAGCCTACCACAAGGCTCGTCAGTCAGCGCGTACCACAGTAGCGCCAGCACCCATTGGGTCGGGCTTCGCAAGCGACAGCGTATAAGAATGAGGACCTCCGACTCGTTAGCCAGTCAGTCGGAGCTGCTCTTACCTTGAGACACTCATCTGGAGCGCACAGACTCCCACAAATATATATTTTATTTGCGGGGCGCATTCCCGTGGTAACGTGAAATACACGGTTACTCTGGGTTTTGATGGAGCTATTGGAGACACCCATGGTAACGACATTCTAAACAGACTGTTACCACGGATATGACAAATGGAACTCTTCAAGGATTTGATTCCTATCCCAGCAGCCTAACAGGAATAAAGGGGGAGCAGTTGAGAGGCTGTCAGTTCAGAGTTCAGAAGTGAACTACGAGGGAAAACAGAAAGTTCGTGAACTCTTAAAATTGAGCGTAATTGTAATACTGGCGTCAAATAAACATAATCATCCAATCCAGTATCCACAGTTATTAGTCACGGAACCCCGAACACGTGACATTACGCATTTCATTACTCCTACTGTTTAGTGTATAGCATGCTTACTTTTTATTAATATTAATTTATATAATTGTAGTTGTAATTGTATTTGCGTTGCATTTTATTATGTGTAGTGTGTCCCTTTTTGTTTGTGTAATCTTGTGTTTTGTGTTTTGTTTGAGCGTGGTGTGTTATTTGAGTGTCTTATTGCAGTATCACTGCCACCGGGTAAAAACACATCTGCAGTTAAAATAAATAATACATACATACATACACACACACACATATACATACATACATACATCATACATACATACATACACATACGTACATACACACATACATACATTCATACATACACACATACATACATACATACACACACATACATACATACATACATACACACATACATACATACATACATGCATACACACATACATACATACACACACATACATACATACATACATACATACATACATACATACATACATACATACACACACATACATCAATTATACGAGTATATCAGGTGCACAAAGTTAGGCTCTCACTCTCTTCGAAATTAGTAACCGTTTTGACACTAACAATTTCCAGTGAGATGTTTTACATTTGAGAACAATTCGAAACTGCAATTGATTCTCATCTTCTGGTCTGCGTCCGTGTAAAACGCCGCGCTATCTCCTGGCTACTTCCGTTTCTGTGTCCACTGAGGGCAGAATTAGGGAACAAAAATATTCTTAACTTTCTGGATACCGAATTTACTTCAGACAATCGTTTCAACGTAAGGAATTCGCATTTTTCTGACTCAGTGCGTACTGATGCAATTACTCGTATTTCTGGAATATATGAAATCTGCAAGCATTCTAATTACAGACTACAGCACTCCAGTAAGAGTGTACTGAACTAGAACGACAATGGGTATCGCTTCTACAATGCAACTTGACTACGGTCGAAATAATGAGGTAGGCGCGTAACCAGCAAATGTTTACATGTTATTTTAGTATCACACTATCTGGCCTACACTGATTTCGTCAGACGCTGAATGTATCACTCAATTGTCTGATTGTTCGACCCTCCGTTTATTTACGCCGAACTGGTTATTAGAGTGCGGTAACATTCTAAATTCATAATCAGAACGCGGTTATTTCAAATCTGGGCCTGGACACTGGCTGTCCTGACTGAGATTTTTCGTAGTTATCCTCAGTCACTCCAGGAAAATACAGAGATAGAACCTCAACTGGGCCGTGGCGGGTGCAAGGTCCATCAATCATCCTACCCATTGAAGCTATATAATCTTGATACTGAAATTATCGTGAAACCCGTCTCTAACCGTCAGACATTGGAGCGCCTACTAGCAGCCGACACTGGAATCAAAAAGCCGAAGGCTTAGAGTTAGATAGTTGTCTCGTCTCGCATCAGATGTCTCCACCTTACTCAGGAGTTCCGCTGGGCCTGCACGCCTGAGAGCCATGACCACGTGGTTAGAGCTCTTGCTTCTTGTATGGGAGGCCTCGCATTATGCTCTCAAAGAGTGGAGGCCAGCTGCCCAGGTCATCCAGGGTGAGCGTTGTCGCATGACTTCTAACTCCCTCCTTATATATGCCTGGATTGTACTAACAATCAATCTGTACCCTTTCATATCAGTCTGAATATTCACAAATACACTCCCACATACATGTTTGAAAATTTAAAATATCTCAAAACAAATTAAGTTTAATGCTTCACAGCACAATGCTAAATATCAGTACCATCTAAGTAGAGCCAAGATAGCGCAATCGGCATGGCGATTGGCTATGAGCTGGACGACCGAATGGCAGAAGTTCGAGAATTGATATGAGCAAGAAACAATCTCTATCACATTCGCGCCATCAACTCACAGCTCAGCCCAAGTTCCACATACTCTTCAACCAGGTGTGTGAGTCAGAGATGATAGATGTCAGGTGATCACGTAGGCTACGATCGGGTGAATGAGCTAATTGTCAAGAGAACGTAAGATTTTTCATTACGCTCACATTGGTAAAGGTCTGTTTTCGGTCGGAAGACTTATTTCTATAATGGACCTTGGTGTTATGTGACAACGGGAAAATTATTGGTCGGACATTAATTTGAAGGACGGGTTCACATCCAAGCGAAAAATCAGTTTTTGTGTCGCTATATAATTCATAAACAATAGTGAATTTTGAAATAAAACAATTATGATAATAAAAATACCAAAACGGGATATTTTAAAACATAGCAAATTTCAAGTGGGCCTACTTGGAAACTGCAATCCACAAAGCTGGAAATTTGTCTTGCCTCTATCCCCCTAAATGTCTACTCTCGTTTCAAACCTGAAGCAGGAAATAAGTGTCTCCGAAACGTCGGAAGTTCTCACTATTTCGATTTAACACTCAGTAACTTTATGCCACAATATTGATGTCTACTAATATTTTTATGCTAGTGGGGTGGGACTAAGTCCCTTGTACTGCGGCCACTTCTGGCCTATTGTACCAGCCCCAGATGATAGGTGAGAGTGATTGTGGAGCAATTGGTGGAATGAAGATTTGCAGGGGAAACCGAAGTACTCGGAGAAAACCTGCCCCAGCGCCACTTTGTCCACCAAAAATCCCACTTGACCAGGCCCGGGATCGAACCCGGGCCGCCGCGGTGGGAAGCCAGCGACTAACCACTTGAGCTATGGCGCGGCCCTTGATGTCTACTAACTATTCATCAGAAACGCTTGGCTTGAAATAGAATTACGAGTTCCTTCCTTACACTAAAAACGTAAATGTAAAGGGTAAATGATGAAGATGTCCTTGTGCTTAATTAATTAAGCATTATGTCATGAAGACGCATTGGGGAGCGGAGGCATATTTCCAGCATTCTTGACCTCGGCATTAGATGAACGTGCATGGTTAGCTACACGCCCCGGCCCCTTACACCCTGGGAAAAATTCCCAGTCACCCATTGGATAGAAGGCTGTGTGAGCCCCAGAGCCGCTCTGGTCGCTACGGAGTAGAGAAAAGTTTCTAGCCTCTCCCGGGTATCGAACAGCTGCCTTCCAGCCCGTCGCTATATCGGCTCCCATATATATTCTAAGTGGATTTCGGACCTCGTGAAATGAAGTAACAATGAACTGAAAATGACTGGAACAAGAATGAACGATTGCAGTATCCTGAATCACACCATTAAGCTTCACATATACTGGTATCTTTCTCATCTGAAACATACTGGTTGCTTTATATGACCTTGACCTCAGCTCACGTCTGGAGGAAAAACACCTCAGCACTTCCCTCTCAGACACGGGGCATTTTATTAGGGGCCTTGCCCCTTGTTTTCTCTTTCCGCGTGTCGAGAACAGAGCACTTTCTTATTATACGAGCAACCTTGAAGGACACAACGTTCGAAGGCCAAACAGATCACAATCTGAACTTCATTTATTGTTCAAAGCATTCTTGTGCCAGAAAGCGAAGTTTATGTATCTGCAAGATAGACAACTTACATTGGTGTTTATCTTCGCTGATTTTTATAGCAGCAATTTAACGACAGTTTCGAGCGAGCTGTGTGAAACAGACGCGGCTTTGTCCTGGGTCTTTAACGACCTCAGGTTTCTGTGAAAAAAGCGCCGTAAAAATTAATATACGTGTTATATATGTGTAGGCCTATATAAACAATGTAAATTTCCTAAAATATTTTCTGGCCTATGAGCTATAAGTCTGGAAAACAGTATTTGTTTATGTAAGATCTCATCGTTGCTGTCTTCTGGGATACGACAACGTACAATTTTGTAGATAATAACAAACGTTTCGGAAAGAAGGTGGCACCGACACACTAATAACTTGCCTACCAAACTACACGGCGTCACATTCCAGAACATAATCTTCAAAATTATTTTTCATTTAGTAACAGCCAGTATGGCGACTGCCTACAGGCTGGACGACCAAGGAGTCGGAGTTCAAGGCCTGGTAGGATCAAAAATTTTCCCTTCTCAACTTCGTTCAGACCAGCTCTGGGGCTCACCCAACCTCCTGTGAAATGGGTACCGAAGGCTCTTTCCCCCGGGGGTAAAGAGGCCGGGTCGTGAAGCTGACCACTCACCTCCAACTGGTACCGAGGTCAAGAAAATGTGGATCTATCCATCCACTCCCCCATACGCCTCAATGGCTTAAAGCTTTAATTAAGCATTCAGCACAAGGAAAACTTTACTTTTTTTTTTGCCTTAAAGTCCAGATATTTGCGTAGAAGGCCTGAGGAAATCCACAAAAAAAGAAATCTCAGTTAAGATATCCGGTGCCCCGGACACAGTACCTAACGAATATAAGTACATGACGTCATTACTATACCATCGTGCCCTGTGAGTGGTATTGTTGGATGTATTATCAGTCTCATCTTACTGCTGTAGTTTAAACAAAGAACCTGAAATGGTAAACCCCGCGGAGATATTCCCTTTCTGCAGTTTCAGAGAACTGATTGTAATCAACGTGTACATACCCCACGGCTCTTTCCTCCGTTGCAATTTGTGGGCTTTCATCATTTCCCAGCGGGAGCACCAACATTCTGAAAAAGCAGTTTTCACCATCAGCCACTCTTTTTACCATTAACAATCTGCACTTTATATCAAAATGTAAATGGCATTAGTGAAAAGAGAAAGAACATCCTCTCAAATAGATTTACCTCCATGTCCTGTTGGCAAACAGAAGAATAACGATCCTTAATGCTGGCATGTTTTCTGCACTGAGTCTGATATTCACTGCCTATATACATATTCTACTTGATTTACATTCCATGGTTTATTTAATGACACTATCACTGCTCAAAATGCGTACAGCTGAACGGCACTATAATTCATAAATTATTAATTGAAGAGTTTGTGGAAGAATCTGTTGTGTTCTATTTCAAGGTGCTATAACGACATTCGCCTGGAGGGAATGAGGAAAACCATGAAGCATATAAGTCAGGATAGTCGGTATCCTGTCATAATTTGAACCAGACACAAGTCAGAAACATTGCCTTCTGACTCTGTTCGGTTTCATGTATTCTACGTATTTTACAGAAATTGGTGCCTTTGGATGTAAGAGAAAGTAACGAGGTGATTCCTAAAACTGATAATTAAGACTTTCATATATTTACTCCGTGGCTTTTAGTCCGCAAGCGAACTATATCGACGGAGCGCCCGCCGCTTGTCGGCGAAGTTAGTGCCAATTTTTGCGAATAGAGGGTGCGACGTGGTCAGCGCAAGAGATTCCCACGGCCGTTAATCTCGGTTTTCTAGACCGGAGCGGCTACCTATCCATTCAAGTAGTTCCTCAGTTATCCTCAGAGGCTGAGTGGGTCCTGTTCCAAACCCGCTACTTCTCAGAAAATCTGATAACGCCGGGAATCCAACCCGGGACCTTTGGATCTGTAGCCAGGAACTCTGACCAACTAGACCACAGAGGCGGCTTCATAGTCTGTACACTTCCACAAATTAAACACGTTATCAGATGATGAAGGCTGCAATCGGTGGAGCACTTACTGGCAGTTTGCCTGATAAAGCATGCAAATATAAACTTGCAGAAACAGAATGAAAGAGAACAGTTGGGAGAACAAGGCGTAGATGGCAGGACAGTATTAGAGCCGACTGTAAAGAAATAATGTAGGACTATCAGGATGGGGCCCAGTGGATGGCTTTTGTGGTTACAGTAATGAACAATGAGGCTCCAGAAAACGTATGGAAATTCTTCATAAACAAATGGAGTTAGCACGGACGGCTCTGAACAGGCACAGGCAGTGTTTTCTTAATTACCTCTTTCTTATGCCGCTTATTTTTTATTCAGATCCCTTACTGTTACTTGTCGTAATCCTATACTCGTATTGGCTGCTCATTTTAGCAAATATTTAATTAAATTTATTTAATGTTCCTCGTTGTCCATTAGATATATTTACGTAAGATTTGAGGCTTTCGCGGCGGTGACTAAGAAGAAAGTAGTCTTCTGGGATTTGGCACCGTGTATATGTGGTGTTAACCGAGGTTCCAGAGAAACATATCGCCTCCATCTTCAGGGTAGAAGGAAAAATATTTCCAACACCAGTCTGCTTTTACCGGTTCTCACGGTGTCTTCGTTTGCGGATTTCTTATATTTTTCCTTCTTCCTGAAGATGGAGGCGATATGTTTCTCCGGAACGTCGGTTAACACCACATATACACGGTGCCAAATCCCAAAAGACTGCTTTCTTCACATATATTTACATTCGAAAAAAAAACACCGAATGATGTTATAATTTGTGGCCGCCCACAAAATTCTAATAATAAATTTTCAATCTCTCAGGCTTTCAAATTTGTTCAGTTCCGAACCAGTCCGTCAAAGTGCATGAAAAGCTACGTTTCCACCTGCCACTGCCTTCCTAATGCCGACGACGCTAGCGGAGAAGATGGTCTATGATGTCGGCTGTTGGAGATGCCTATATTTAGGAGGCGTGTGAACTCAACATGAAAAAAGCATTGTCTTGCGCCTGATTTTTATGCATCGCTGCCGGCCAACGCACTTTCAACCGAAATATGATTGTAGGATGATGTTTTACGCTGCTCATACTACACAGTATAGTAGATACAAAGCGACAACCCACGCGATTTTGTAGTAAGCAACTCACATCAATCTGTTAGAAGCTGTCAGTCCATTCAACTAAAGGGGTGAGAGAGATGATAGAAAGATGGCCAGGCGTTCAAAAATACATCTTTAAACGCCCAGATTTGTTCCGTTACTGAAGAACCCAACAGTATACAGCCATGTTCCGCGGATAACCGTTCACTCCACACAAATATGCATATGATTCTTGTTTACACAATCGTATACAATACTATGATACATACACGTAAATTCACGCATGCGTACACACACTAATGGGACCTCAAACTTAACCTATTAAAGTGTGTAGGTATTGTAAGACTATATGTGGTAAAGACATCAAATACTGTATAAACTCCTAAAATCGGATGGTCCTGTATTTCACTTGAGTATTAATGCCAGGAAATCGAGGAAGCTCTTAGGTGTGACGTAATATATGTGATGCTGTTGCGATAGTGAAGCCTGTGATTCTGCTCGTAAGAAGAAAAACATAATGAAGGTAAGTTTAGAAATATTATTATGCTCCTAGACCTATCAATTAAAATATGTGCTTACTTCACAGCAGCAAATTAATTTTTCCTATCCGTCAAATTCTGATAACTTTAAGATTCAATTTGATACCTTAAAATTACGAGTAAAATACTATTAACGAACACCTTACTCGTGTAGAATTTGATGCCAGAAGGCACGAAGAAGTTGAATAAAACGGAATATCTCGGATTCTCATTACGAGGCAAGCCTGTTGCAAGGACAGGGCATTAATATTTGTGATACTTTTTTTTCAGATAGAACAAAAAGAAAGACTTTGACAAAGAAGATGCATTAACCCTTTAAAGATTAACACAATTCTAAATAATATATAGAAATTCATGCAGAGTTCTATGTTGTGGGATACTACGCCAGCATTGCGGAGAAATATTTCGCCTTCTTCATTAGTGTCGAAGAATAAGCTAAGCAAGACACCAGCATGAAGCAGGTAACATTATATTTCTACAAAAATCTAAGTTTCTTTACTGTTACTCTCACGCGGTAGCTTAGTTGGCTGAGGCACTATGCTACAAGCCGGAAGGTCGCGGGTTCAAGTCTCGATTAGTTCATTGGATTTCTTTTGCAATTGACCTAATCCTTCCAACCGCACTATGGCCCTGAGGTCGATTCAGCCTTTAACAGAAATGAGTACCAGGAATATTCTTGGAATATTCTTGGGGGTAAAGGGCGGCCGGCGCGTAGGGCTGACAACTTTGCCGCCATCTATGAGCCGATTGTCTAGAAAATGTTGGACCCTCAATATCTCACAACCCTATGGGCCTCCACGGCCTGTTACAGGGATACCTTTACTTTTTTTAGCAGATTTGAAAGAGCTCATCACATACAAAAGGTAATTATTAAGAGTATGTGGTTTCAGGGTTGTAATACCGTGTAATTCGGAAATTCAGAGCCAACAAAACCTAATTAGTTAATATATGAAGAATGTTTCTATCATCTGATTACCACGACAGCAGCAAGACACGCCCTTCGCACGTCACAACAGATATCTTTTCGTTGTTTGCCTGTTTTCTGGCTGTAAATAAGCTTGCTTATACTGAAAAATCAACAGTGTGACTTAACCTTGCTACATAGTCTGCGCTTCTTTCTCTCTACACCTCCTTCCTTGTTACTATTTTTATTTCGAACAATTTCTCTATTTCTTCCTTTCTACCTTTAGTTGCTTCTGCCTTTCTTTATTTCTTCCTCTCAAAATTCCGGGAAAGTACCTAAAATTAAGCCACGACCTCTTCCTTCCATAACTTTTCCAATTAATTATTCATTAAATCATCACATCATTCTATAGTATATAGTCAGACACTAAGAGCGTTGTTAAATAAACCACAAATAAATAAATAAGTAAATAAAAAAGTTTAGTTCTCGTCTCTCTGTCTTCCTTCTTTTTTTTTTTGTATTTTTGCCTTTCAACGAGAATGTGATTTACCGTATATTTTTGTCTTGTTACATTAGAGGAGATTGAGCCCCTTGATTTCCTCATACATTCTATGTTGGGGTAGTTTCAGGTTCAGAATCAAATTTATGACTTTCTCTCGTAACTGACTCTTTTATATTTTCCTCAGTTTCTGATAAATGATGGCATTATAATTCAGAAACATAACACTGCCACTTCATTCTAATTCCTCCGAAACTATCTTCCAAAATAATGGAACATATTTTTATGAAAAGGGGTAAAATTGTCCCTGTCCCTTAACTAATTAAGCACTACGCTGTGAAGACTTATGGGGAAGTAACAATCTATAAGACCGCAGTCTCAGTCTTAATACTGACCGCCGTCAAAATCTCAAATCTCACATTATTTTCATGTTCACAATAATCCGCTAACGGACCCAATTCTGAACCAGTTTAAACTTCTGTACGCCCTCAAAACCCCCTTCTTTGAGATCTACGTGTACAAACAGGCCCCTTTAATCTACTCTCACACGTGATCTCTTCCCTTCAGTTTTCCCGATTAAAATTCTGTATGAATTTCCCACGTCCCCTTATATGCTAAGTATCACTCCCATCACATCCCACATTTTTGATCACCCTAATAGCTCTTAGGGGTTTTCCAGCGGCAATAAAGTGATACTATGCTAATTGCTGCTTCACCGCAATCTATTCCAGTTGCTAAATATTATTCTTCCGGCATGCGCAGTTCTGCTTAGTAGGAACAAGATTATAGAAGTTAATTCAATTACCCCCCAGGCGTATTCCCAGCATATACGTCATTGTGTTTTCTATTGTTGTCATGCACGTCGCTAAGCAACCCAGGCTGTTCCTGTGTCCGTGTACGTCACTGCACGCGTAGTCTGTTTCGCGCTACATTACACCAACAAAAATAGGTCTTGTCGCTACAAAGCATGCGTGCATTCGTCATGGAGGGCAGTCTGTATCCAGGGGGCGCTACGAGCTCCTACGTTTCTAAAGCGCCGGTACCACGACCCAAAAGCATTCCGATTTCCAATCATCTCTTCTCGTAATTCATCTTTGGGTTATCTGTACAAGTTACAAACGTCGATAGAGAGGGTACTATGAACATTGGTGCCGAGGAGACACGATTTTCAAGGCAGCGATTATGAGATAGAAAAAGTTAAAAGATAGAGCTATCCCTGTAACAGGCCGTGCAGGCCGATAGGGTTGTGACACGTTGAGGCTCCCACATTTTCTCTAGACAATCGGCTAACAGATGGCGGTAAGTTTGTCAGCCTTACGCGCCGGCCGCCCTTAACCCCTCAGGAAGATTCCTGGTACTCATTTCTGTTAGAGACTGATTTGACCCCAGGGCCATAGTGCAGCTGGAAGGGTTAGGTAAAGTGAAAATTTCCACATCATCGGAACTCGAAACCGCGATCTTCCGGCTTCTAGCATAGTTCCTCAACCAACAACGCTACCGCGTGCCCCTATGAAATGTATGAAGATGTTATAATTCAGAATTTTGTTTCACTGTGCAGATCAGACTTCAGGGTGCCCACTATGATGGCCGCCCAGCACACAGCATAACTCCCGCCACAACAAGAACACTCAAGGCAGTGACAACCAGTAACCCGAAAGAAATAGTAAGTAACATTATATATAATAACTGAATATACATATTTTAAGGTAAAGCTGTCCCTGCGCTTAACTAATTAAGCACTATACCATGAAAGCGTATAGGGGAGTGGATGTAGACATCCACATTTTCTTGACCCCGGCACTAGCTGAAGGTGAGTGGTCAGTTTCACGCCTCGGCAGCTTTACACCCGGTACCCATTGGATAGGAGGTTGGGTGGACTCCAAAGCCGGTCTGGACGACGTGGAGAAGAGGAAATTCTTGACCCTACTGGGACTCGAACCCCGGCCCCTCGGTCGTCCAGCCCGTAGTCAGTCGCTATACCGACTGAGCTATCCCGGCTCCTAAATATGGAAATATACCGCTTTCTTTGAGCTGATTGTCTAGATAATGTGGGACCCTCAACGTCTCACAACCCTATGGGACTTCATGGCCTGGTACAGGAATAGCTTTTACTTTTTAACTTTAAAAAGTTAAAAGGCTCTAACACAGTGTATCACATATTACAGAAATGCAACAACATGCAACCCACATAACCAAAAATAACAATAAGAGGAAAGAAAACCCGTATTACAGTGAGCAGCAGAGTCCTGAACTACAATAACCTGTACACCTGAAGATGGAAATTTAGGCCGAAACACGTAGTGAAATGGTGTCTGATAAAGGAACAACGTACTGCGCTGCACTTCTACTGCGCAGAAACCCCAAGTCAGACATATGAGGATACATATTATCCTGAAATTTGCGTGAGGATGTTTAATATAGCAAGAACATTAGTTACGGTAAACAATACCGAAAGTGGTTCCCCTCGATTGCAAACCCGGATCAATGCCATTACACCACCATGCACCACTCCAAACAAAAAAGGGCAATATTTCAGATTAAGCCAAGACTTATTCCTTTCAAATCCTTTCTCACTCTTTAATCATCTTATGGTTCGACGCCATATAGCCTCACCTACCGAAACGTCGCTAAATAAACCATAAATATTTAAATGAATCATCTTTATGTGCTCTTTAGCCACCTTACGCCGAAACGCGTCTATCAGAAGCTAAACACAATAGCAATCACCTTCATACTATCCCACACAAACCCTGCGGATTGGGGGTTCAATATGAGGACACACGATATTCCGAGATTAACGAATTAATCAACTTACTAACTAAACTTCACGATAAAAAGTCTTCTTTGCAAACTTCATGGTTACTGAGCTGATCAAGATATTCTTTGCATTGATGGAATCCTAAAATCCCTTGCCATGTACACAAAAAACCGCCGTTAAAATTTCTCTCGCTCCCTTGAACCCTTGTGCACTTTCATGCCCCTTTTTCTCAGAATATATCTTAATATTGTTATGGCTGTTTGGGCAAATATTTCTCGGGAGAACATATGTACATCAAAGAGTGGAGTTACGAGAACTGGGGAGGAAATTACATAACGTGGGGATCCATAAGTGGAGTCCTCACCCCACTTTGGTGGTGTGGTCAAATTACGTGTAAGAAGGGGGAGACGGGCATTAACTGTAGCAGACACGGTAAAAGTAAAAGGTAAATATGTCCCTGTGCTTAACTAATTAAGCACTACGCCATGAAGACGTATGGGGCAGTTTTACGTTTTCTTGGCCTCGGAATTATTTAGAGGTGAGTGGTCAGCTTCACGACCCGGCCGCTTTACCACCATGGAAAGAGCCTCCAGTAGCAGGCATGGTAGCTATGTGAAATACAGTTAATCTTTATTGATTATCCTGAATAGGAAGACACAATTTTAGAGACCTTGGCATAGATGGAAGGACAGGACTTAAAAAATAGACTGTGCACGACATTCAACTAATTGAAGATAGGGATAAGTGGCGGTTCTTGTGACAGCATTAGTGAATCTTCAATCTCCCCCCCCCTCCAATTTGTTCACCAGATGGACGTGTTAGATTCCTGAGAAGAACCTAGCTCTTGCGAGGTAGCTATTTAATCACCTGTTGACCATGGTAACTGATGGAAAAATGGGTATAAGTCCCATTTGCTGCCTAGACTATCCCAGAAAGTAATAATGTACAGCCCTGGGAGCTGCGTGTCATTTTGTGCTCAATGAGTAGTTTGCAAGGCGGTAAAGGTCAATGCGGGGTGTGATCGTCTCGCCTTTAGGGTAGTTAAAAGACGTCATTTGCATGAAATGATCACACATAGAGTCTATCCGACCGCATGCTTCAACTCGAAAACCGGTGGAAGGATTATGATGAAATTCGGTATGGATACCACGCAATCGGAGAATAAATTTCGTTCATTAATACCAATATTATGGACTCACGAACTTGTGACGTGCGAGCGACCATATCATGTATGGTAATAGATTCTACACGAATATGCAAACTTCTGTTAAGGAGTTTCTTTCTCCTTATATAAATCGCAAGGCAAAATTCCAGCTGCATGAAACCTTCACTTCATAGCAATAAGTAAGGAAACATTTTAGTAGCGATGTGAAATCTGGCATGGAAGCAGGGCATACACACGCGTACAAATCCTTTGTTAAATATTACTTCTAAGCTAATAACTACAAACATGGCGGCTATGCGAATTTTTAACGTTGTGTGCGAAAAATTTAGAAATGAAACTAATGTTTTCGCCATAATTAGTACATGTAGGGAGTGGAGGTATAGTTCCACTATTCTTAACCTCGACACCAGGTGGAGGTGAGTGGTCAGATTCACGCCCCTGTCACTTAATCGCCTGAAGAATATGTAGCCGGTACCCACTGGTGAAGAGGCTGCGTGGGCCCCAGAGCCAGTCTGGACTTTTCGGTGAACACAGAGTTCTATCTTCCATGACGGGAATCAAACCCCAATTTCTAGGCCGTCCTGTACCGACTGAACTAACCCAGCTCTAAGTCAGCAATAAGTAAGTATAACATGCATATGTATCAGTATATGCATACATATATTTTAACGGAATTTAGTGGCTATAGACGGGGTTTAGATTGGTAATCGAATTATCCTCTTACTGTTCTAGACACTTCACAATTCAGTATAGGACACAATATTTGTTCTCAGTCTGTTACATTCTTTACTAGCCGTTGCGCGGTTACGGCATCAACGACGGATCTTCTCCTCCTTCTAGGTTCCCGAACTATCCCCGGCCTCAGCTACCAGCTTTTCACAGCAACATCTCATAACAACTGAACACCAGTGGTTGTCCAACTAACTCAATCACTCACTCACCATCCAACTCATTCCACTCCACTAACTAAAGTCAAATTCAAAGTTATGTTACGACCGACGATCAGTCGGTCAGTCTATCTTCGTATCAAGCCCCATCTTGGGTCCAAGACCAAATTTTTGTTACTGTTAAACAGTTGCGGGTTTCTTTATGTTGGGCGCCCTCTCTCACGAGAGGACGGGTCTGTCATTTACAACTGCTGCTGGTCCTCGCCAGCGCAGTCATTCTCGAGTCCGACTGCAACGGGATTCATGACTATATTTTGTCTCAAGTTCGAAACTTTTCAACATGGAGGGCATGATCCTCGTAATTACATCCTCCCAGGAACAGGGTGGCCCTTTTCGTCGGCTCCTGGGCTACGGTGTAGGTATTCGATCCCGCATCCACACGGGTTACTGAATCCTGATTCCTCTCTCCTAACTGACTCGAAGTCAGAGTCAGAGTCAGAGATGCTTTAGTACTGGCGGTTTACCGCCTATCAGTTCGTCTTTGCAACAAGCCTCTTGAGAATCACCACCAGAATTTGTTCAGCTGAACCCTTGTGGTCATAGTCCTAATATAACATCCTCTCTGACGAGAGGATGGGCTTGTTTCTTTTGAATATGCTTGGCCTTTTGTCAAGTGCACGTATCGCACATACTCGTATAGCGTGTTATTGAGAATTCTTGCTTCTGCACTTGTAACAGTCCTCCGTCAGTCCAGCCTTTGCAGGGCAGGTCATTCCTATGTTACTTATCTTATGCTACTATGGAAGCTTAGTCACTTGAACCGTCGTAAGCTTGACCGCCACCAAGTTTAAGCCTTTTATATTTTCTGCGTCTGGCTTCGCCTTGTCCTATATTGAGATTCTCTTGATTTTGTATGACTTCTGCTTGTTGCCTGCACAATTTTATTATATAATCATATACATACGGACGGTTGAAAGCCGTGTGCAAATCGTGGACCGGTGTGCATCTTGTAAAATAACTCTGCATAATGTTCCTTCGCATAAGACCAAGGCGTAGGTGGGTGGACAATATTAGAATGGATCTTAGAGAGATAGGATGGGATGGTATGGATTGGATAGATCTGGCTCAGGATAGGGACCAGTGGTGTGCTCTTGTGAACACTACCTTCAGGTTCCATAAAATGTTGGGAAATTCTTGAGTAGATGCAGAATTGGCGGCTCCTCCAGAAGGGCTCAGCTCCATAAGTAAGTAAGTAAGTAAATAACATATATGCAAGGACCGCACGTAGAACACCGTTCCTTTGTTGCTGTTCAATTGTTGCTTAGCGGACCACACAGAAAACAATAGTCCTCCGTTATTGTTTGCGAGCTGCTACCTAGTAAAGGCTGCTGTACAGTCGCCTATCTCGCGATCGCTTCCTAGGAACGTGCCTACATTCCACAATATATATAACATTGTTAAATGTGCATGCAATCTATTTTTAACAGCGAGAGACATTTCTGGATGCAAAGGTCAAAAGAACGTAGGTGGAAACCCTGGATATTCTAGGATGGATTACACCTTTATCCTGTAGCTTGCGGTTGAACTTCTTTTTGTGCATTCCACGTAGATCTATATGTTTTCTGTCTTTTAAAAAAAGTGATATAAAGCATGAGAAAGTAATTTTAGAAGCACATGTTTAAACTTGGATCCTCGTTCACGTTACGTCTATATTTAGAAACCTCTTTACGTCCACGTTTATTGCGCCCTTGCATGAAGCGGCCAGCGTATTATTTGTCCCGAGAGGCGTCTTCTGCATGACGTCAGGAACATCGATCCCGTTCCGTCACTGAATGTCGCCTGAGACTCACAATCTACCATAGGGCACTCAATAATTGGGGCACACCCACGAACTCCCGATAGCAGCCCACTGTTTCTTCAGATTCGGTTAAATTTATCCAGTTCTATCAATGTCAGGTGAAAATAGAAATGCAAGTAATTTACTGGGGCAGGGCCAATATTTAACACCGTTAAAACATTACGTTGGAGAGAGCCATGAACTTTTCATGCCTTCAGCACTGCCACCTGTGCCATGATCTCTCTTTCATACCTTCAATTCAGGCGGTAAAATCAGTCATTCGGCTATTCTAGTATGGTAGTATTACTTTGATTTAAAATCAAAAATAACCAAATGTAACCGAGTAGATTAACATAGCGATAAAATTATTGACTTCTTGGACGTCATCCATCGGCCTGGTTTTTATTTTAAGAGGGTCCGGAAACAAGGACTAGCTCTATCGATTGAACCCCTCAAATTAATAGGCTTTTACCTAAGGAAGGGGGCAGAGTCCAGTCTTCAAAACACTGTTCTTAAACAGAAAACCGAACGACGATTAATGTCCAGAAAGTCAAAAATTGTATTAATATACCATCACCACAAACTTTTAGATCTCATTAACACAGCGATGTCGAACAGTGTTGTATAGTGTTTACATTACCTGCTTCGCACTCCGAGCGTCCAGGCTTTGACTCTCGATTCGGAAAACGGGTATTGATTGAAAAATATTCCTCGGTCGCTCTAAGAAAATGCTGGGACCGCAAAGATAAAGTTAGTCTCTCTGCTTAACGAATAAAGCACTAAGCCATGAAGGCGTATGTGGGAGTCGATGTATAAATCCACATTTTCTTCACCTCGGTACTAGCTAGAGGTGAGCGGTCAGCTTCACGTTTCGCCCTCTCTACCTCCGGGGAAAGAGCCCGTTGCATCCATTGGATAGGAGGCTGGTTGAGCCCCAGAACCGGTCTGGACGACATGGAGAATATATAAAATCCTTGCCCCTACAGAGACTCGAACTCTGACCCCTCGGTCGTCCAGCCCGTAGCCGGTCGCTATCCAGGCTCCCACGATAATTTCCTTGCACAGTCTTTCCAGAGTGTACAAGAACGTTTAAATTTAAATGTCCCTGTACGGGGTCTGAGAAACACTGCTTTAGAGAATCAAGTTGCTACTTATACACTTCTTCCTTGAGGGATCTGTCTATCCTCCAAACTAGATGTTCATGTGTGGTTCTCCTGGTTCGTAGAACCCATTGTCAGAGATTATCTGTAAGGATACTCTGCAGCCTGTGGCGTCCTGCGTCAGAGATCACATAAACTGCAATTTGTGGGCTTTTGTTAATAGTTTGTGTGGGAACAAGTAGATTCATTACCAACTTCATAGAAGAAACAAAGTTTCTATCAAGTTTACCACTATACGCTTCAAATTCCTTTGAAATCAGCAACAAGATGGACAGTTTGTGTTAATAACGTCCGGCGTCCCACGATGTACCAGTCATTATTGTAATGACGGAGTTTGTCATCACCGGCCCATTGGACAAACTAGAGCGCCCCGGCCAATGATTGCTACCAGCAGTTCTCTCTCTCTCTGAAAACATGTTTACCGGTAATCTCAAGCTTGGTTTTTTCTTTGGAGTGGAAAATATTCAGCACACAAACGATGTGCGAATTCTGACTTTTAACAAGTTTTCCAGAAGGCACCAGCTGCCGGTATACGCACAAGCATCTAAAGGCCGAAATTGGCACTGTTTAGTGCCAGTGTACAAGGAGCCAGTTCCATTTTCTAAGATAAAGGTAAAATGTAAAGTTGTCTGTGTGCTTACCTAATCAAGCACTACGCCAAGAAGGCGTATGGGGGAGTGGATGTATAGATCTACATTTTCTTGACCTAGGTACCAGCTGGAGGTGAGTGGTCGGCTTCACGCCCCTGCCGCTTTTCCCCTGGGGAAAAAGCTCCCGGTACACACTGGACAGGAAGTTGTGTAGACCCCGGAGCCAGTCTGGACGACATGGAGAAGTGAAAATTCTAGCCCCCACCGGGACTCCAACTCTTAGCCAGTCGCTATACCGACTACGCTATCAATAACAGCATTTCTACTTGGTGACTGCGAAATCAGGCAACCAAATATCATATTCCTTTCTTAGTATATTAAGCGCTTAACACTGACTGCCTTTAAATAAGATTAGGCCTACTGAATTTCCATATCCCGCTTATGTCTGTCCTTCAAAATACAAGAATATTCAGCATCTGCTACACCAGGTGATGGAGACAGAGTCCAGTCTTCGTAATATTAAAAACAGGAGGATGAATAAAATGCAAAATATAAACAGTTGTATTTGTTACGCCTGTTTAAACCAACTACATTCATTTCTCCAAGTAGACGCAAACACTGATATAATAAGTTGCAGTATACATTGAATATGAAGAATAGACCTATTGTCTTCTAACTTGTAAAACCGTGTAGTCCAGTACATTTTTGTTTTACTGCTTGACCCTGATAATGGAAGTAGTATGTTCCTCCTTTATGTACGTATTTTAGGGAGCTCGTAAATAAGCAGTGAGTTCGCGAATGTGGACTCGCTGCAGTTCCTTCCAGTGCTCTGACGGTGCGATGCATCACTTCTGTGGAGAGTCACATGACCGCAGTAATGAGCGCTATCAAGTCCCTGTCGCCGGCCGGCCTGCTGTAATGAATTCACGGCCAGTAAACATCACACCGTCACTCTTCCTTAATTTTGCACTCTCTCTAAGCAGAGTTAAATGGCACTGCAACGAATTTCAAGTACTAAACTGGGTTAATCGTCGCACCCTACTCGTTGGTATTGTTTGTGACGTCATGACGTTAACCCAGTTTCCGATTAGGATTAGCACACGTCATCATACCTTGTTTATGAGACACAACAGGATGCATACTATTAACATACATCATCGTAATTTTAATTTCAGGCGATGAGCTATATATATATAATTTCACTATCAAAATTGATAATACAATCATATATGAACAACACATAACATGATTTGACAGTATTTTTAACATACTAGTTGTGTAAGATTTATTATTTCTTCCTTCCAAGCATATACACAAGTGTATGTATATATATATATATATATATACTTACACTATATGCCGGTCACGGTACCCGAGCGGTCTAAGGCATGGACTATCTTCGCTCGCTCAGGCCGCGCCATAGGTCAAGCAGTTAGTCGCTGGCTTCCCATCGCGGCGGCCCGGGATTTGTGGTGGACAAAGTGGCGCTGGGGCGGGTTTTCTCCGAGTACTTCGGCTTCCCCTACCAATCTTCAATCCACCAAATTTTCCATCATCATAATCACCCGGGGCAGGCTACAATAGGCCAATCAGTGGCCGCCGTGCCGAATGAACCCAGTTGGACTCCACCCCCCACTAAGCGAATCATCGCCTGTTCGGCCGCTAGGATCGTGGGTTCGAATCCCACTTAAGGCATGGATGCCTGTATGTGTATGCCTTTATTCTGTGTTTATGTTCTCCTGTGTTTAGGTAGAGACCTTGCGACGAGCTGATCACGCGTCCAAGAAGTCCTAACGTCTGTAAAACATGACCACGGAACTGAATAAGAGGCCAAGGTCCTGAATGGGGCTGGAAGACCCGTTGGAAGAAAAAAAAAATATAGTGATACATATAAAGTAACATATCGATAATAATAAAAGTCTTAAATTACGCAATATCGGTTACTATAGAAACGAAATTTTGAACGTTAACATGTTGCATGAACCTAAGTTATGAAGTGAGTAATGAACGGGCGAACGATCTTTCACTTTAGTACTCGTATATCGTGTCTATTCTGTGAGAATTGATAATACTTTGATGTAGATATGTGAAGTTTACTATATGAAGAAGGAAGTTTACGATTGAATATTTGTGCGTTTTATTCGTGGGAGGTGTAGAAATCTGGTTCAACCATATAAACTGAGGACTTTCTGTCGTCTTGTCATGACTTTTCAGCGTACGGACAAATTCATTCTTTCATATCTACATTACACACTCGCATTCTGCCTTTCGTCTTTTCCTTCCGTACTTTTCTTGCATTTTCACTTCTGTATTCTTTCTCGGGCCATTTATTTGTCCCTCCATCACATAGTGACTATTCTCTCCCGTTCTCCCTCTCTTTACGGTATAACAGGTCAATACCACCCAGAACATGCTGCCACAAGAAAATAACTATGAGAAATATTGGCTCTGATAACAAGCCAAATTATTTCGTTGTTTTCCTTGATGACCTCATTCTCTTTAAACGCAAGCAAGCTGAGGTCTACATCAAACTGGCTATTATATATTTGAGATCAGATATGGCCCTTGCACGATACAAATTAAACACGCGAGATGAGGGGGAGTGTTTTCATTTCTGTATTGAACAGAGGACCAGATTGTGTGCAAATTACGGTAGGTTAGGAGCGCATACTCTTGTCAAGGTTCAGAAGAAAGCTTATCCTCACGTCTCTCCTTATATCCTCACATCTGAATCAATTTACCGTCCTTAATGAAATGCTGAGCTCTGTACATTTTGAACCACCCTGTATCGTAATTCTTATGTATTCATCACTAATAACACGGGTACATATCTGGACTTGAAGACTAGCCAAACCGACTCAGAACTGCAAGATTGAGATTTTCATGGAGTGACTATGAAGAATGAAGTCTTCTGGAATATGGCGCCGTGTAGATCTTGTGTGAACCGACGGTTCGAAGGAATGTATCGCCTCCATCTTCAGTGTAGAAAAATCCGCGAACGAGGAATCAGCGTGAGTAGGTGCTGACAGCACCTGGTTTCTCTCGTGGATTTTCTTTTATCTTCTACCCTGAAGATGGACCAAATAAATTCCTCCGAAACGTCGGATAACACAATATCTACACGGCGCCACATTCCAGATGACGGCTTTCTTCATGTTAGATTATAATTTAGAGAGCAGACTGAAAAGAGAACGAGAGTTATCTGAGTAAGAACATATCAAAGTTNCCTCACCATCCGAAGCTAAGTAACCTGAGCTAGTGACAACGTCGTTAAATAAACCAACATGGCAACCGTGTAAACTTCTAGATGAGAAAAGCATTCATAATGGCGTCAAGGATATAAAGGTTTATTATAAATGCAGGCAATATTTTTCTTGCTAACGTTGTATAGAGTGCCAACTGTATTAGTGATTATAGACGGGGTTTTGGGTTGGTTAACAGATTTACTGACCACTAACAAGTCGTAACTAAAAATAATTATAACATTCTCACTAGTTTTTTTGTTACCTGCGTGTATCCGTGGAAACCTTTATTGTCTCCGTTGACATGGAAAGCGAGTTCCTTACTAAGTCGGTCTCCATGAATCCGTATCTACATTGAAACATATGTTACCAAGCCGTTGTCTAGCAATGGACTATTCCGGCTTTCAGGCGTCATGTCACAATATTGTGAAATATAAAATAACAAGCCAACACACGAAACTTATATCTGACCTTCTATTAATGAACGATAGACAATAACGTAAGTAAGTATATGACATTTGGTAAGGAGACACATCACAAACACAGGTAAAAACAAGGTGCGAAAAATGGTGTGTGTGTGTGCGTGTGTGTGTGCTTAGAAATTATAAACATTGTGACGGAATTTAAATATGAGGTCAGCTTCTAAAGCATTAAGGTAGCGGAAATTTATGCCATAATGAAAATAATGGGGGGAAAAAAAAATCTTACCGAATTCTGTGGTTACTAGTTTGTCAATAATGATGGCCTCAGTTGTGGATTGAAGCATTTATAGATAAATGTTACTTCTTGTTTAATACCTACACATGTATCCAAAGTATGACGTAGGTATACGGGAGTAATAAAATTGGACGTCACGATAGTAGCCAGTCGCTTTACAGAGTTATTGCAGTTCTCACAGATAAACGCAGGCACTATTATATCCTGGATATAATACATAACAATCTTAGCAGCACAACTTCCCACACGTTCCAACAAGGTTCCTCGGGTTCCATGAAACACATGTTACAATATGTAATATGTGATGATCACGGAAAAAAAATGACGTCACCAATTCGCGTTGCTTAGGACGTAACTGGGTGCACGTGTATGGGATAGAGTGACGTTGGAAGCAGTAGTTTGGTACCAACTAACTATATTTACCTTAAAAATGACATTGTTCTGTTATGATAGCAACGCATACGCTATCGTTACAATTTTCTACGCACTGCTGTGGATGGAAATAGGCCGTACTTATTTAATTAACCGACGTGCTAATGGATATTTGCATGCTACACCCCATCGCAGAAATTACAGATCAGTTGTCTCACCGGAGTGGTACTTGTTTGTCACTCGTAATAGTACCTACGTATGTAACTATTTGGTTAAGTAATAGCACTGCGTCATTCCTAATTCTAAAGGCAGCGGTTTTAGAATCCTAGAGTTGTCTGCCTTCAGAGGAGAGGAGATCCGGAACAAATCCTACAAAATGAGGACTTTATTACGAATGCTCCTTCTCCAGCAATGAGGCCAGTTCATATCCCTGCAAATACAGTTGAACCTCGCTTAACGAGCACCTCTCATAATGAGTAATTCGGATAACGAGCAAAACAAATCGTAAGGGGGTGGTTCGCTTAACGAGCGACGTTTCGCATAGCGAGTGACGAGAGGGGAAGTCCCGGATTGTGCGCTTGCTACATCAGTCTGTGTTTAGCACTCGTTCCGCTAGCTCTTAGTGTCGCTTGTGATCACACATTTTTCCAAACTTGTGTTCACACATATTATTTGGGATTTTTTGTGCAAAGTTTAATAACCCTTGCAAAAATGCCCCCGAAGAAAAAGCCGCAAAAAGACAGCCATAAGAGAATAAAAATAACCATAGAAATGAAACGTAAAATCATTGAAAAGCGAGAACGAGGTATGAGCGTGGCTGATCTAGCACGCACATACAATCGGTCTACATCAACGATTTGGAGTTGCATTGTGATTCACAGCAAGAAGTTGTGGAGGAGAGTTTGTCAGAGGAGGAGGAGGAGGTAACAGCAAAGCAACAATCTTCTGGAGCAATAAGAGAAATGCTGAAAGCATGGGAAACTGTTGCATCGTACATTGAGAAGCATCACCCTAATAAGGCAGTGGCTATGCGCGCTACAAATTTATTTAATGATAATGCTGTGTCGCATTTTCACCAAATTTTGAAGCGTCGACAAAAACAAATGTCTCTAGACAGCTTTCTAGTAAAAAAGAATTAGGTATGTACCATAAATAATAAACTAATTATTTCGATTTTTTTTTAGTTTTCTGCAAATCGAATTCGCATTCCAGGTTGGTTCATTCGGCATAGAAGAAAAGATGAAGATGATTCATGCTCCTTAACAATATATATATAATTTTCTTTGAATAAACGTTATACATAAAATTTTTTGAGTATTTTTTCGGCATGGAACATATTATCGTATTTTACATTAATTTATATGGGAAAAATTGTTTCGCTTAACGAGTGTTTCACATTACGAGTAAAATTCTGGAAAGGATTATGCTCGTTAAGCGAGGTTCCACTCTACTGCAAAAACGTCAATTAGCTTCAACCGAAAATTCAGCACTGTACCTCCGTGTTACTCAGTGTCTGAACTTCCTACCTACCTGCCACTCGGCGCTACAGCCCTGGGTGAGCCTTGGCCTCCTCTAAAACCAGGCTCCACTGCTCTTGTTCCTCATCTTCTCTATCCATCCTTTCACCTTCATCTTCTTCAGGTCGTTCTCAACATCGTCCTCCTTTTCTTCTTTTGGAATATAGCCTTCCTTTTAACATTCTCTTTGGCATTGCATTGTCTTCCATTCTTTCGACATGTTTCAACCATCTTATTCTCTGTGACTTGATAAATCTTACTACATCTTCTCCTTTCAGTAATGTGTTTATCTCTTCCTTGTATCTTATCCTCCATATTTATTTTCCATCACCTGTCCCTATATTTTGCGTATAATTTTTCTCTCGAACATTCTCAGTACATTCTCTTCTGTTACTGCTAAGGTCCATGTTTCTGCTCCGTATGTGGCAACAGGTCTTATTAATGTTTTGTATACTTGTAGCTTATATCTCAACTTCATCTTAAAATATTCTAAAAGAACACGATGTTTCTGAAACTGGATCTGTTTAAGTCCTTAGTTGAAAGGGTGGCTAGACAGTAATTGGGATTGTTTCCTTCTAAAGAACCCAGATAAGAAATGCCTTCCCCAGGTTTCATCTGAGGACGGAAACAGATCCAATTTCCGAAACGAAACAGTGCTTTAGAATAAGAGACCACCGACACAGCCCAGACATTTCATAATACCGAGCATTCCTAAACGTGAAATAGTAGCTCTCGGTCACAGTGGCCGCGCGGTCTAAGGCATGAACTGACTTCGCACGCTCGAAAGTTTGGATCGTGGGTTCGAATTCCACTCGAGGCATGGATGTCTGTGTATGCGTTTACTCTGTGTTTATGCTGTCCTGTGTGTAGGCAGCGACGGGCTGATCACTCTTGCAAGGAGTCGTACCATCTGTGATTAGGAAAGTGAAGAAGAAGCCAGGGCCCATTAAAAGGCTGTAGAGCCATTGATGAATGAATGAAAATGAATGAAATATTAACTACAAATATGTTGATAAATAACATGAACAAGGAGGTAGATGGATTACGGTAGCTGAGAGGTCTAAGGCATGCACTGCCTTCGCTTGCTCGGAAGCCGAGATCGTGGGTTCGAATCCCACTCAGGGCAAGGATGATTGGTGTTTGTGCGTGTATGTGAGTTTTTCTATATGTATGCACAGGTAGAGGCCTTGCGACGAGCTGATCACCCGCCCAAGCAGTCCTACCGAACATCTGAGATCTAGTAAACCGAAGTGAAACGGAGAGTTTCATGGAGGTAGGCCAAGGCCCAAATCGGGGCTGTATATGTCTGATTAATTAAGCACAAGGCCGCGCCATAGCTCAAGCGGTTAGTCGCTGGCTTCCCACAGCGGCGACCTGCGTTCGATCCCAGGTCTGGTCAAGTGGGTTTTGTAGTGGACAAAGTGGCGCTGGGCCGGGTTTTCTCAGGGTACTTCGGTTTCCCCTGCCAATCTTCATTTCACCAAATTCTCCATCATCGTAATCACCCTGGGCAGGCTACAATAGGCGAATCAGTGGCCGCCGTGCTGAGTGGACCCAGTTGGTCTCCACCCCCCACTAAGCGAATTAAAATTAATTAATTATGCACAAGATAAACTTAATAAGAGTAACTTTATGGTGCATAATACTTAAACGGTGAAGTAATTCTCAACTTTTAGAGATTTCTGATTTGAGATCAGCGTTGACAGTGAAGATCACTCGACCGAGCAAGAAATTCATAATTTAATCACAATATATTCAGCGGGCTTCGAATTGTTTTAGACGGCAAGACGGACCATTGGAAGAAGAAATCTTAAGGAGTGATCAACAGACTTGCAAGAGACTGAAAAAGGCTATGAACAGAGCTGACCCCTTTGGTAGGCCTAAGGATGAGCAAGTAACAATTCATTGGAAGTCCAATCCACGTGCCCCTGACGCTGTTAATAAAAAGTTCAAAGTACTGAGCAACTGTACATTGTTCTTCATCAGCTCGTCCTGCTAGCTCTTGATGTATCGCATCACAAGTAATCATTGTTTCATTTATGTCTTAGTTTGGATGACGTCATGGAGTTACTTCCTTTTAACCTCTTCTGAAGTATGAAATTAACTACACTTGGTCGTCGACTTACGACCGGCCGCACTTACGACCACAAAAAAAAAACATGAAAAAAATATTATTAAAATGTGAAAGTTTTAAAAATAAATTATAAAGATGATAAAAAGATTAAAAAGGTTAAAAAATACTGTTAGTAAATATATGGCCAACATACGACCAGATCGACTTACGATCTGTCCGTCAGAACGGAAGTCGGTCGTAAGTCGACGACCAAGTGTATAAGCGTTCAGACTGTGTGAATTGGGTCTACTTTTTATTTCTAGGCATCATTTTCTATTTCATTTGTGCTTTCACACATAAATTGCGTTTTCACGGACTTCAGGCCAGAACCAGGACAGGATGTAGAATATTATGTTTACAGGCTATTAAAGTATTTTACACAAGCTCACATAAGATGATATGTTTTACCACATACTGTATTACAGCAGATGACTTTTAAGCACAATCGTACCCCGTCCAATGCTGGAAAAGCTTTCTTGGAAACGAAAGCTTCAACTAAATCAGCCTTGTGCGAAATCATATCAGTAGAGCAGTTATGGAAATACGTTCCTAAAATCGTTGTTTATTACAGTTATATAAGAAATAAAATGCCTAAATATTCTTAAATTATAAAAAAAACTCCGTGGTTTTTGTCCGCAAGCGAACTATACCGACCGAGTGACCGCAGCTTGTCGGCGAAGTTAGTACCAACTTCAGCGGTTAAAGAATGTCGCGTAGTCAGCGCAACGGATCCCCACGGCCGTTAATCTCGGTTTTCTGAATTATAAAGTTCTTTTAAAGTTCTTACAAAATATGCACGAAATGTAGAGACTGGAAAATGGGCCCCGCTGGGGCTCATTTTCCGAGCAATTATCAGCTGTCCCCTTGAAGAAAACATTAAGAGTGAATTTCCTTTCCTGCAGCTTTTATTCTCGAAGCATTTATTTGTATCAATATCAACTGTAAATACCTCTCTCCAATTTAGTGCGGTGTTATAAATTTGAGACATTTTCAGTTAGTCTCTCCACAGCAACCTTGATCTTACTAATGAGATCTGCCACGTATTAATAAACTTGTGATCAGATTCTCTCCACATCAGCATCATTACGATTGATTTGAGGTCCTCACATTGTGACTGTGATGCAGTACACAAACTTACTAATATCCCACTGTATATTGTAACGTGTAGTGCCGTTGCTATGCAACGAACGCGCAAAGAAACATGCGTTGCTTGGTAACGGTTCGGTAAACACTTTCCCGCGGAAACGAGATGCACACAACAGTACAATTATAATGGAAAAGAGGGTGTTTTTTGTTGGGTCCTCCCCAAAGCTGAGTGCAGTTCAGTTGAAGTTCAGCTGTAAGTTACCAGTTGAAAATCAATCCGTGAAGAGAAGACTGAGGTTGGAGTGAAATGGCCGCCAGCCTGAGACCCAGTTAGTTGAGTTGTCAGTTGACAAGAGTTCTGCACAGGCAACTGTGACAAGAGGACCTGAGCGCTGGAAGCTGAAGCATCTCCACTGTGTTAAATATGTTACCAGGAAACGGCAGGAAACTGCGGACACCAGACTGTGTGCCAGTCACCTATAAAATGTAGTTCCGAGTGGTGTACAAGTGGTCAATAAATCCAATATTCAGTCTATATCCCTCATATAGCCACACCCTTAAATCGTGCCAATATTTTTGTCGAGATACAGTTAATAAGGTAATCATGGCGGCAGTGATGTTGAGGTCAAGAATTATTATTACTATTATTATAACAATAATGCCTTAGCTGTGATATTAATTCTCGGTTCCGAAGTTAATGATAGGTCGAATCCCAATCAAAGTATGAGGATGGTTCAAATGAAACCCGTTCGCGGAGGCGGGCTAACTAACAACTCATTAGTCCTATTTGAGCGGATTCCGAACCTGGAACGCAGGTATTTAACTGTCACACTGATCCCGCCTGCTGTAACACATATGTTCAGCTGCACGCTTCTGGTATTCTACTAATGCTTATTCACTAGCAGAGCCGCGTGAACGGATTTCAATCGAACAACCCACTAAAACAGGGCTTCACTCTAAAACTTCAATTAATTTACATACTCCCAGGGTTAAATCTACCAGGACCTGAAGCTAACAACTCATCTTCATCCAAAGCCAGTGTTAAGAATATATGGATGGCCCAGAATAATTATGAGTACAAGTAATGGACCAATTATAAAGAGTTATGGCGATGGTGTACTACACTTAATAACAGTAACTCCCTGGACGTCTGCCTGGTTTTTAGAAAATGAGACACTGGACAAAGTCCATAAGGCTAATACTGTGTAGGTAGACAAATTATAAAATTCCTCATCCTGCGGTTTGCCCCAGATTCCCCTCACGTTCTCCACCTTAGGATCGGATATTCTTGTCAGCATCATGTTCCCATATATATTCAATCTACGTGACGTCATACGTTTTCTATATTAAGTACCGCCATAGTGTCTAAGTACCAAACAGATAACTTTATGCAATAAACCACTTATGGATGGCCAGCTATTAAAAGGCGCTAGTCATAAATCGCTTCACGCACAATATACCTTAGACATATACGGTGTCCTAGCAACCTGACAAGACTGACGTGAGATAAGGAAACGAGGAAACAGAATGAATATATTTTATAGGAAATTATTTGGTAGTCTTTTTCCTTTAATCCGAAGATTTATCCATTTTTCTTGATATTATTCTGATTTCTTGTAAATTGTTTCTATTTTTCTGGTACAAAATGTATTATATTTTCATGGCCTTATATTGCTGTCCCGAGAGACAGTCTATCTGCAGTATGAAACCTATGATTATTATGAAAGTACACAGTGCTGCGCTCTGGCGATAATTCATATAACCCTTAGTTTTGCACTATAAACATAGTTTATTTTCTGGAAGCGAACACTTTCAGATATTCGTCTCTGTTGATGCTGCAGTATGAAATATAAGACAGCCCAATCCATGAGGAGAGAACATATTCATTGCCGCTGAGACCAACATAAGATAGAGACAAGTAATTTAACCGACGGATTCCTGTTTCCAAAATGAATACCTAATATTTACGCGTGTGGTACATACGAGGTATATGTGTACGTGACCAATATTTAAGCTCGTCTAATGAATGAATCAATGAATGAGGGGTAGGCCTTCTCGGCCCTTGCACCGCGACCTACAGTGATCTATTGTGCTTCCCCTTTTGATTATCTCCTCAGCAATCCTGCTCTTCGAATGAAGCGTAGGATTTTGTACGTGGGGCGTCGAAATAGTCACTT
>NW_019723906.1:1639353-1639873 GCF_002891405.2 Cryptotermes secundus
CAAGTTTGAAGAGGTGTCCTGTAAGTAGTCCTACCAACCATTGCAGCTGGTTCCTGTTTAACTTCAACAGTTCCTTCGCTCTTAGACTCGTCATATGTTCCCCTCCACGGAAATCTTTAGTAAAAGGCGAAAGATTTATACGTATTGAAGGCTCGTCTAACAGAACAATTCTTTCATCATGTATCACTCACTCCCAATCAATCTTGATATCAATATAAAATAGACTGAATCATTCCCTCAAATATACGAGTATTTATATTTTTATTCCTGTTACTATATAATATATGTACGAATCAGTATTTTACATACATGAACACTTCACGAATGCAAATTCATAACAAAACTAACATCATCATCATTATCATCATCATCATCATCATCATCACTGGCACGACAGCCCTTTGTGAGCCCTGGCCTTCCTCAGGATTGCTCGCCATTCTTCTCCATTCGATGCTACATTCCCCCTGTTCTTTACACCCAAAATTCTTATGTCCTGCCACACACATTCTTCCCATCTTAA
>NW_019723906.1:1639972-1665123 GCF_002891405.2 Cryptotermes secundus
TTGGGATTTCAGGTGTTTCCTAAGGCCATGGAGACATTTATTTGCCACAAATACACGCTTTTTTATTTCATCACTGATATTTTTACAGTTAACTTCTGATCCAAGGTAAGTGAAACTACATACAGCCTCAAATTTATGTGAGCCAATTTCAATATATGCAAATCAATTAGCACAGTCTTTCTTGGTTACCGGCATATACTTTGTTTTATTTTGGTTAATTTGTAGATTCATATTTTTTGCTGCTCTTTCCAAATTAAGAAAAGCTTTTTCATAGATTTTGTGTTCTACCAATTATATCAATATCATCTGCAAATGCCAAAATTTGAACTGACTTGTAGAATATAGTTCCCCTTGTGTTGATGCCTGCATCTCTAACTACCTTCTCTAATGCTATATTGAACAAGAGGCAGGCTAGGGAATCCCCTTCTCGAACTCCATTTCTACTTATTATAGGGCTGCACAACATATTCTGAATCTTAATTTTGCATTGGGTCTTTCTCATAGTGGCTCTGACTAAGGCGATTAATTTCCGTGGAATGTGCATCTCTTCCATTGCCAGAAAAAGACTATCTCTATCTATGGAGTCATTGGCTGATCGGAAGTCAATGAGAAGATGATGCGTTCCAATTTGGAATTCATTACACTTTTCAAGGACCTGTCGAATAATGAAAATCTGATCGTTAGTTGATCTTCCTTGACGAAACCCACATTGGTAATCCCCAATTATCCCTTCCATAAAGGGAGAGAGTCTGTTAAATAGAATGCTGGAAAACATTTTATAAGCTATGCACAACAGACTAATTCCTCTATAGTTAGAGCATACCACAATATCGCCTTTCTTATGGATAGGGCATACAAAACTTAGGTTCCATTCCTCTGGGATTATTTCAGAACAAAACTAGTAGCATGCAGTAATATATTGCAATGAATCATTTCAGAATATTTTTAAAATTTAAATATCTAAGAATATACCTAACGAACTTAAAAGAACTTTCGTGACCAAAACAGGAAAATAATAAAAATGCTTATATTTCTAAAATTACCATCATGCGAACTACTTTCCAAGACGTTGGAGCTCGCGTTATAAAAAACAACAATTTTGGGCGTCGTTTTGTGGGTGTATGATGCCCCTCATTCTGAACACCTTGAATGTATTTTTAATGTTCGCTCCCTGGAGTGTCTAAATGAGAGAGTTCCCTCCATAAAAGTTACAGCGCGGACCTCCTGACGTTTATTAGGAGCCAGCTATAAATAAGATCAGGTTTGTCATACGTCACTCTATAAGAATGCGACCTTACACTTGGAGACCAATAACTTTCGTCTCTTCGCTTGTTTAAGTGAAACAAAGAGATTCTGTAAATTTCCGTGTAGCCCTGGAGTTCCTTTGGCCTATTTTTGCCGTTTTTTAAAGCATGACTCAGAACCGTTTGAAATATTTACTTCAAAAATAATAAAACACCATAAAATATTGACTTCCAAATGAAAACCTGCAATAAAAATCCTACTTTATATAGGATTTTTATCAACATCTCTCAGTTTTATTAAAAAAGAACTTTCGATGAACAAATTAATCATAAATTATACTGTCCGAGAAATCTGGAACTAATACCAAAGGCGAACAGTTCTATCTTACTGGATATAGCGTCGCGTAGGTAAAAGGTAAAGCTGACCCTGTAACAGGCCGTGGAGGCCCACAAGTTTCTGATACTCTAAACCTCCCAAATTCTCTAGACAATCGGCTCACAGATTTCGGTGAAGTTGTCAGCCTTATGCGCAGGCCTCACTTTATACCCGAGGAAGATTCCTGGTACTCATTTCCGTCAGAGGCTGAGTTGACCCTAGGGCCATTTGTACGGCTGGAAGGATTAGAGTCAGTTGAAAATCAACCGAGGTGGGGAGGAACATGTCGCCTTCACCTTCAGCGTCGAATAAACACCCAAGCTACCCACTTCATGCTGATTTCTTGCTTCGCTCATTTTTCGGCCCTGAAGATCGAAGCGATATGCTCTTCCCGAATGTCGACTGGTTTTCAATGGAATGCACGCGTTATATCCCAGAAGACAGAACTATTCATGACCATCGCTGTAAGAACCCCAAATCCTATACGATACCGAGACATTTTTGTTTTATTCAGTCACTGAATATCTTCAGCACTGTTTGTCACTCGTAATAATTTTGACAACATTTAATTATCGAGTATAAGTATAATTATTTGCCGATCATAGTGGCCGCGCGGTCTAAGGCTTCAACTGTCTTCGCCCAATCTAACACTGGGATCGTGGGTTCGAATTCCACTGAAGTCATGGATGTTTGTCTGCGTTTATCCTGTGTTTGTGCTGTAGGTAGCGGCCTTGCGACGGGCTGATGCCCCATCCAAGGAGTCCTGCTGACTGTTTTGGGATTATGAAACTGAAGTGAATGAAAGCGTTTCGCGGATGTCCTATATTCCAAAGTAGGAACAAAAGGTAAACGAGAGAGAATATATTTTACTCTGTGATAAATGCTTTCAATTTCAGAGTAAGGATTTGTTTCTAATGTTTCTTGCGGCAGTTTAAATCAACCCTTCCCTCTTCTGGCATTCGCTAGTGCATCGGATGTACACTCGGAAGGGTGTGATATTATAGTCCCTTTAAGCTATGAATGATGCAGCAGTTTGAGCTTAGCTGTCTTACAGAAGTAGGCCGATTTCGTTTGGCTCACTGCCAGCGCCATTGTCTCATTATCTTCCCTTAATTAACGCTACAAAACGATTTACACGAGGTGTTATGAAAACAAACAAGCACACATGCGAAATTTAACTCTTTGTACGCCCTGCTTATATTCGCTTAAATGATGAACGTATCCACAAACCATTTACGTGCGTAGTAAATCAAGTCAAGGAGGATGAGGTTGGCAGGGCATCTAGCACGAATGAGGGAGAAGAGGAATTCTTATAGGATATAGGTGGGTAAACCAGAAGGGAAGATACCACTGGGAAGACCAAGGCGTAGGTGGGTGGACAATATTAAAATGGATCTTAGAGAGATAGGATGGGACGGCATGGATTGGATTGTTCTAGCTCAGGATAGGGACCAGTGGAGGGTTCTTGTGAACACTGTAATGAACCATGAACCATAAAATGCTGGGAAAATCTTGAGTAGCTACAGAATTGGCGGTTCCTCAAGAAGGGCTCAGCTCCAGTAGTAAGTAAGTAAGTAAGTAAAGCACAATATTTTGGGGCCTTACTGTCTACACATAATGAAATTCCTACAATACAGCAATATTACTTACGCTATGGGATCAGTTCTTCTGCCGCGCGCAAGCTGAGAACTCAGGTATGATTCCCTTAAGGAATTCAGATATTTAGTGGGTCATAGGAAGGGTCAGTCTCCCATCTGAACAGTCATACTGGGTATCGAAACGATTCTCTGTCCTATGATTAGTTCTGAGGCCGAGGATTCCAGATGTCTAAATTCATGGCCACAGCTGCAGGGTTCGTATCGCTTGAGGTGCAATAAATGAACGACTTCAGCAGTCTGTGATTCTGGGCTAATTTAATGAAGACTTTACAGTTGTATGTGTTATATAGAGCCTGATGTTAAAGTAAGTGTGAATGACGTATTTGCCAAGATGTGGAAGAACGAGATCATATCCTATTTTCAGGTATTGTCCCAATACTAGTCCGTAAGGACCAATGCAATCCAACAAGTGACTTCAGTATATCCGTTACCTGAGCCGAGATTCTAACCCCAGACCTTAAGAATACGGCACATTAACGACAGTAACAAATAACAGGAAGTGACGAGAAGAACTAATCCTTTCCTTTCACTACATACAGAGTGTTCGGTATTACACGAACCACATCACTACGTCCAGTGACGTTTGAATGCAATGTGACGTAACGACTGAAAGCCAGAATAGTGTAGTCAGAAAAGACGGTCTTTGATAGACAACGGTTCGATAAATACGCTCTCTCGGAAACGAATACACGCACAAAATTTTGTTAGTGGGGAACACGCAGCCACACTCANCAGAATACGGCGCACTAACGACAGTAACAACTAACAGGAAGTGATGAGCAGAACCAATCCGCTACTTCCTTTCACTACGTACCGGGTGTTCGGTATTACACGAACCACATCACTACGTCCAGTGACGTTTGAATGCAATGTGACGTAACGACTGAAAGCCAGAATAGTGTAGTCAGAAAAGACGGTCTTTGATAGACAACGGTTCGATAAATACGCTCTCTCGGAAACGAATACACGCACAAAATTTTGTTAGTGGGGAACACGCAGCCACACTCACAGCAAAGTTATCTCATAAACGTCCTTCTACTCTTACAAAATAAGGAAATTCGCCCAAAACTTGCATTCACGGAGAAAGTAAGGGCAGTTTAAATTTCGTGGAATGCTCGTTGCCGTTCAGTTCGAGATCTTCTGTAGTCTCTTCTCCTGCCTAAGAACGCAAAATTGAAAATACACACAGCACAAAACAGTAATTTTACCTGTTGTGTTGTATGGGTGTTAACTTTGGTTTCACGTCCTGACAGAAGAATACAGATCGAGAACAGGGAGCTGAAGAGAATACTTCAATTTAAGAGACAAAATGTACCAGCAGGACAGAGNACCCAAAAGTTGCATTCACGGAGAAAGTAAGGGCAGTTTAAATTTCACGGAATGCTCGTTGCCGTTCAGTTCGAGATATTCTGTAGTCTCTTCTCCTGCCTAAGAACGCAAAATTGAAAATACAAACAGCACAAAATAGTAATTTTACTTGTTGTGTTGTATGGGTGTTAACATTGGTTTCTCGTCCTGACAGAAGAATACAGATCGAGAACAGGAAGCTGAAGAGAATACTTCAATTTAAGAGACAAAATGTACCAGCAGGACAGAGAAAATACGCAATGAAGTGCTTCATAGTCAATGTTCTTATCTAAATATTATGAGGACCATCAAATGAAGGCTTGCAGACGGACCAGGCATGTAGCACACATGAGATAGATGATAAATGCATGAAGGAAAAAACAATTGGTAACCTTACGCGTAGATGGGAGAATAATATTGAAATGGCTGTCAGGAGAAGAAAAAATGGACTAGATTCATTCGATTCTTAATAGGCTCCAGTCCCTGGCTCTCGTGAACACGGCAATGAATATTCAGGTTCCATAGAAAGTAGGAAATCTTCTGACAAAGTGAGTTACTATCAGCCCCATAACAAGGGACATAGGTANAGCAGACGGACCAGGCATGTAGCACACATGAGATAGATGATGAATGCATGAAGGAAGAAAAGTCTGGATGAGACCATTTCCATCACAACTGGCGGAATCAGTTGAGGAGCCCATGCACTTCCGGTTGCATACATTGTTACAGATCAATGGGCCTCAGTGCGGCAACCAGAGGGCAGATGGCCACACTTCCCTTTCACCTATTGTTCCAACACACTTTCACAGCTGTTCAGGGGTACGCCCCATCCGCTAGCATTTGAAAACACCCCATGCACTGCGTTGAATGAAAGCCATGCAAGCATTCCTATATTGGAAATCTGTCTCTAGGCTTCGTTTCTATTGTTTCTCCTTCGTTTGATGAGCTCATCTGAAGACAAGATTTAAATGAGTACAAATATGTTGTCATTTTTCATACCATGAAAATAAAAACGTAAAGCTGTCCCTATAACAGCCTATGGATGCCCATACGGTTGTGAGACGTCGAGATTCCCACATTCTCTAGACAATCGGCTCACAGAGGCGGTGAGGTTGTCAGCCTTACATGCTAGGCTCCCTTTACTCCCATGAAGATTTCTGGTACTCATTTCTGTTAGAGGCCGAGTCGACCACAGGACTATAGTGCAGCTGGAAGGATTAGGTCAATTGAAAGACTCAATGACCCCATCGGGAATCGAACCCGCGACCTTCCAGCTTCTAGCATAATGCCTCAACCAACTACGCTACAGCGCATCCCATTTTTCATACCATACTGGTCGTAATGTGCAATTGCTGCAAATACAAATTTACTTTGCTATGCACACTTCAATTACTCTATAACCACAAAATTCAGATATCCTTGTGTTTAATTAATTACTCATATTAAGGATATTAAAAGCTGTTTCAAGTATAATTAGAGGCTCTAATAACAAGTAGGCTATATATTATTTCAAAGAATCATATCTCCTTGGATTTGGACGTGTAGTCTCGTGAAAGTTCACCAGAATTTCGGAAGAATGTACTGCCTCTATTTTCAGGGTCGAATGATAACCCAAGTTACCAGCAAGAAGCAAGCCGTAAATAAGAGCTCTGCTTGTCTTCCTGTCTAGGGCTGCCGGTACCCTATGCTCATTTACTAGGGGGGAAGTAAAGGACCGTCATATAGATAGTAACCAGAAAAAGCTAATATTGTATACTCATATTCAGTAAAACCCTTTCTTGCTGTTCCTTTCCTGCAATAGTATAACACGTTTCTGAGCAACATACGCATGCCTGCATCTGCGCAGTGAATATCAGCAAGCTCAAGTAAATAACAAAATAAGATTCCATACTCGATAATAGAAAATATTCCTCGATTTATTGCTTAAAACCAACCACCAAGTGCAGCAGTTTTTGGAACGATCAGAAGTCTCTTCACCATTAACATAACTAACTTCACGTTGCGCCAGTTGCGCAGTTACTCAAGAACTTCCCAATATTTTACGGAATCCGGAAGTTCATTACCGTATTCACAAGAGCCCTCCATTGTTCCCTATCCTCAGCCAGATCAATCCAGTCCATTACACCCCATCCTATCTCTCTGAGATCCGTTCTAATATTATCGACCCACATACACCTACGTCTTCCTAGCGGTCTCTTTCCTTCTGACTTTCCCACCAATATCCTACATGTATCTTTCTTCTTCCCCATTCGTGCTACATGCCCTACACATCTCATCCTCCTTGACTTGATCATTCTAATTGTACTTGGAGAAGAATACAACTTATGAAGCTCCTCATTATGCAGTTTTCTCCAACCTCCTGTCACTTCATCTCTCTTCGGTCCAAATATTCTCCTCAACACCCTGTTCTCAAACACCCTCAGTCTATATTCCTCCCTTAATGTCAGAGGCTGTGGGGGGAGGGGATTCCCAGATAGTACCACTGATTTAAATTATGGAAAGTATGAACCACAAGCTTTGCAGTTTCATAACCCGACGAGGAACACTTATAAACAAAAAATTCAGTCTCGAATGAAAGGTTAGGTACTACTGCAGCGATGAGAAAGCTATGTACAAAAATGTTCTTCTTTGTCACAAACCCGACAGCAATAAAACATGTACACGTCCTATTCTAAATGTCTGTTTCCTGTGTGCAACAGTGGCTTAGTTCGAATTTCCGGAAATTCTTTGGTGATCAAATTACTTTCGCACTTTTATCTGGACAGACTTCCTGGCCTCGTATCCTGTTGACAGAGGAAGTTTCTGCAGTCAGTATTTCGCATTAAATTCAGGCTCAGAGCTAACATAGCGAGCTGACTGCATCACTGCTCCAAATCTGATCTCCCGGCAATAGTACGGCTATTGTTTGGTGTTCCGGGGTCATAAGTCCGCCGGAGTTTCATGATTAACTTTGCAATGAAATTTTCTCTGGTGATCAGCCATGCGAAAATGAGTCAGCCGCCAGCGTTTCGAGGCTGACTTTTGTCTCCATCATCATGAGTTAATATGGTGAATGAAGCGTCCCACATATTCTTCTGGAGAAGTGTACATAAATAAGACAGGAGCCGTTGCCTAGCAACGATAGGGGATACACATACAGACACATAGACTGATGAGAGGGATTTATGAAGTACCAGTTGAGATGGGCTCAGGTGCCATGATTTACATACCGAGTTTCATAAAGATTAGTTCAGACATTCAAAAGTTGATGGAGGAAAATATATTAATGAAGTTAAGAACGCATTGTTGCGAAGTTGGTCTCATTGCAAGCATGGCCTCCAAAAGTCTCTTTTCCCGTCATGTTTACTGACTATAATTTTCTACACGTTTCTCACCTCCCTCACGCTTGATACACAATTATATTTCAGGAAATTCAACCTACTTAAAAACCACATTGTATACACCCCCTACACACTAATTACTCATATTCACAATAAGTATACCACATATACATAGTTGCCCCTAATCTCTACCAGCACCAACAACACATGAAGGAAACGAAACAACACGTCATCCACTTTTCATTGCAGGAAATTATAAACGAACTGATCCAAAACTGTGTATATCCAGCACTGAAGTATTAACAGCCATACACCCATGTGTAAGCAAAAAAAAAAAAAACACACAGAGACCTAAAGAACCACAACAATAATAATATTTCCTAAATCTTACTCCTATGTGTTGCAGATACAAGCGGGCAAGACACACAGAAGAGAATATGGAAGACTTCTAAGAGCGGTAACACTACCTACAGAATCCACGTAAAAATACGATTACACCACTCAAAATACCATCCAATATATTCATGACTTGTATACTACTTTTACAACTGTAGAAATGGTAGATTTCACATTTTACGTCAACTAAGAAATTTTTAAAGAAACTTTAACTATATTGACCAACAATTGATCCATTTAAACAAAATATTTAGCAATAGCGTAATACTCATATATTTGTAATTTCACATGTATACACCTGAAGACGGCCAGAAATAGAGAAACGTGTATTTTTTTTTTAATTTGATATAATAAACGTACTGACTCATTGGTACATTCAGTACAGTCACTTATTACATGACAGCCAAAATAACACGTGCTGTGCGACCGTACAGAAACCTTGGCCTAGAATTATGTACTGTCATTTTTTATTTTTCCTGTGGCGCTACAGCTCCAATTTGGGCCTAGGCCTACCTCCATGAAACTCTTCGTTTCACTTCTGTTTTCTAGATCTTACACATTCGGTAGGACTCCTTGGGCGGGTGATCAGCTCGTCGCAAGGCCTCTACCTGTACACAAACACAGAAAAACGCACACAAACATCCATGCCCTGAGGGGGATTCGAACCCACAATCTCGGTTTCCGAGCGAGCGAAGACAGTGCATGCCTTAGACCGCTCGCCTACCGTGACCGGCATGTACTGTCATAGATCTTGGAAAATACGTGACTTTTGTAATGGTAATTTTCTCAGAGTGCAAATTGCTCCTCGTGTTTCAGAAACTCGTGAAGCTAGGGGCAACTGTGCTTCCCGGCCCCCGTGCTCTCCTAACCTCGTATGTGAAGTTTTTATCCATTTCCGAGGCTGAAATACCAACTGAAGAACAGGATGAAGGACAAGTTGAGGAGCCGTCACTTCAAGGATACAGCTGTAGCTGAAATGTCTTCCATAATTACGTCCCAGTAGGTCATGCGTGGTGGAATCCAGAACTATTTCAAATCGTACAGACGCAGGCAAAACTGTGGAGCTGCAGAAGGCAGTTACAAGTCCACTGTTCTGCTTGGAGTCACCGGAACGCATGGTGAAACTTACAGCCTTTGGTGGCTTCGCATAAGACATGCAAGAGAAGCAGGTTGGTTACCGTTAGAGTGCAAAACACAAAATTGCTCTTTTGCGCATGCGTCTTAGCTGAAATAAGAATACGGCTCTGTGAATACTGCCAGATCGTGCGGTTTCATCTGCGCATGACCTGACTTGTATTTCAGGATTTGCCCACAAATGCGTTTGCCAACTTAACACAGTAGTCAGCATCTCTTTCCTGAATTGACGGTTTCGAGTTATACTTTACAGACCGCCTCTGTGGTCTAGCGATCAGAGTTCCTGGCTATAGATCCAAAGGTCCCGGGTTCGATTCTCGGCGCTACCAGATTTTCTGAGAAATAGTGGGCTTGGAACGGGATCCTGGATAATTGAGGAGATATTTCAAGGAAATAGCGGCTCCGGTCTAGAAAATTGAAATTAATGGCCGTGGGGATTCGTTGCGCTGTCCACGCGATACCCTCTATCCTCTAAAGTTGGCACTAACTTCGCCGACAAGCGCCGGTCCCTCCGTCGGTACAGTTCGGTTGCGGACTACAGGCCACGGAGTTTGTTTTTTGTTTCAAACGAATGTAGAAATAGTCTTCCAGCCCTTTAAAGCACAGTGATAACTACATGCAGGGCCTACCGCCTGCTTTATCACTATAAATTCGTCAATATGCCCGCTGAATACATTTGCTGATTTCATGTAAAGTAAAGTAAAGTAAAATAGTAAAGCTATCCCTGTACCAGGCCGTGAAGGCCCATAGGGTTGTAAGACGTTGAGGGTCCCACATTATCCAGACAATCGGCTCAAAGATCGCGGTAAGGTTGTCAGCCTTACGCGCCGGCCGCGCTTTAACCCGCAGGAAAATTATTTAATTAATTCCTGGTACTCATTTCTGTTAGAGGCTGAATAAACCCCAGGGCCTAGTGCGGCCGGAAGGATTAGGTCAATTGAAAAAAATCCAATGACCTCATCGGGACTTGAACTCGCGACTTTCCGGGCCTGTAGCATAGCCCCTCAACCAACTAAACATCAATTATTTGCCTAAATGTATTAACAGACTGGTCCTTAAAATGGAGACACAAGGTATTTTCTATGAGGTATATTATGTTGTCACGTGTCCCGGGTTCCGTGACTAATAATAACGGGTTCTGGATCGGATGATTGGAATTATCGGCACTCTGATCATAATTACAAACAATTACAAGGACTCGTTCCATTCCTTACTAGACTACGAGTGTCTTCTCTTCTGCTGCGACGAATGAGGAACGAAGAATCCCTGCTCACTAAACCATCGAACTCCTCTGTGAATTACTGCCTCGTTCTTCTCTGCACGGATCCATGGAAAATGTTGGCTATCACTGAAACGTGCTTTCCGAACCGTTGGCTAGCAATGGATTATCCCATGTCTATTCTTTGCAGCGTGGACATGATTACCGAACCGTTGGCTAGGAATAGACTTCCGCTCTGGCTCCGCTAACCTTGTTTTCAGGCGTCATTTCACAATATATATAAACACGAGTCTTCAAAATGCTAAATATACCACGACCGCTTCACACCAAAACCTCACTTACTGACCAATCCGCCGTCCGATTCAAAGCTCTGCAATTCCTGATGCTACAATAGCCTAGATAATTAACCTAAAAGTGAAAAATACACATATACACACACACACATACATACATACATATACCATAAAAATGGCTAGTTTTGACTGTATTCGAAGAATGCTAAATATGTAGCACGCATTATACATTACCAGAAGCTTAAGCGTTGACAGGCTGCAGGCGGCCACGTGTGATTCAGCGCCACAAGGCCGTAATGTCATAAAAACGACGATAAATGCAATCTTGGTTACGGAAGTGAAAGCAATTATTCCCGGTTATTTCCTTCGTTTCTAATACTGACCATTTCTGACTGAACATATGAATGAATGTGCCCTTGCATTTACACAAATCGAAATTCTTAACCTGTGGAAACCGCATAAAGCCTAACTACTCTACGAACCAGGGTACATCATACCTTGAAGAGGCAACCTCGCCGAAGAAAAGTCCTGTATACGTATGCCTGAATTTCCCTGAAAACAGAATCTACTACCTTTCTTGTGGTGACGTAATTATCCACGTCACTGACAGTGACGAACCCTCCTTCCCACAGCGGACGGAGTAGAGGCTATCTTCATAAGCTAAGAGTCGCTCAACTATTGAAGTATTTCCCCGGCTGTTATGAAGCCTGAAGCTTCACTATTGTGTTCATTGCCCAACATTGATTCCTATCATAAGCCAGATTAATCCAACCTGTACCTTTAAACCTTCCAACTTTACGATCCAATTTAATATCATTCTCCTATCTACTCCTAGATTTTCAAGGTGATATTTTTCTTTTGGATTCTCCGAATAAAACATTGCATGTATTTCCCATCTGTCTCAGGTTTCTTCTACGGCCCACCCACCTCATCCTCCCTTGTCTACCGCTGTGACGCTTTATCGTGTCTTCAGGGGAGAATGGCTACAGTTCTACTGCGAACACCTGTCCCACTATCAGCTCGCCTCTACTCACGCACAAAGTAACAAAAGAAGAATCGTGGTCGCTTATGGGTCCATCGACATTCTGGACAGCACAATCGAAATTATTCAAACGCCTACCTAAAAACTAGGTCTTTGCATAACAGTGAATTTTGAGACGAATTAAAGAACACGTTATCCTTTAAACGCTCCTATATACTCACCGAAGCTATCAGAAATTGTAAACTAAACATTTTAAGAATAGTGTTTACGAGTATTTTTATGTGCAGTATCTACCTAAGAGGAGCCGAGATAGCGCAGTCGACATAGCGACTGGCTACGGGTTGGATGACCGAGGGGTCGGATTTCGAATCCCGGTAGGATCAAGAATTTTCTACATGTCCAGACTGGCTCTGGGCCCACCCAGTCTCTTACTCAGTGGATTCCGTGGACCCTTTCCCCAGGGACAAAAACTGCAGGGCCATGAAGCTGATCTCTCACGTTCATATACTGCCGTGGTCAAGAAAATGTGGATCTATACATCTACTCCCCCACACGCCTTCATTGCGCAGTGCTTAATTAGTTAAGCACAGGGACAACTTTACCTTTTAACTTTACCTACCTATTTAATGGCTATCGAATTAAATTATTAAATCATCGTCAGTTGCGTAATTTTTAATATTCCAATCAAAATTTTAGGTATAATATTTCAAGTTACTTCGGTTCCACACTTCATATTCTTGCAGAATTTCTTTAATAAATGTTACATCAAAATAAATATTGTTACTACTTATGTAAAAAAAAAGTCTTCAAAAAACACTGCGTCTTTTTCATATATCAATTGTCACAAATAATTCAGATCCTTACATTAGATGGCACTAACGTCGCTTGAGTTTCAGAGTTCGTATAAACTCCGTGTTTACGCATTATTACCGAAGGCAAGAAACTGAAATTTATGAAAGAGGGACGATTACTGATGACGTGATAGTGATAAAGAATTTAACGGAAATCTTTCCATCGGTTTTACGAGTAAAGCTATAAAGTAATTAATATTTTTTACTTTTTTGGTTGACGCCGTATATTCTGGAATAGGTTACAGTAATTGCCTTGGAATCATAGCTCCCATTTATTACAACATGGTGACAGAAATATTTTGTCTTTCTGTATAAAACAGAAAGTAAACAAAAAATACGTCAGTGACTCAAATTTTCAAACTGTAGACTCAGGTTCACACAATTATTTTATGTACAGGGATGGACAAAAATATGGAAACATCCAACAATAAACACATCCCTTGACTAATATTGTGAAGGACAACCTCTGCCTTGCAGAACTGCTTGCAGTCTCCTTAGACTGTATAAATAGAGGTCCTGTATGATTTGCAAGGTAATCTGCAAAACATTGGCAAGTTCTGTTAACGATGATGGAGGTGGATAGTGCGCACGCAGATTGCTCTCCAAAACAGACCACAAAGACTCAATATATTGATATCTGGCGACTGTGGGGGCCATGGCAGACGTGACACTTCATCTTCGTGCTCAGAAAATCAGTCCTGGACGATGAGCTGTGTGAACACACGCATTGTAGTCTCGATAAATGGCATCACCATTGGAGAACAAAGTTTGCACCATGGGCTGGACCTGGTCGCCTAATATGGTCACATAGTCGTTGGCAGTGACGTGACTTTGCAGGGTAATGATGGGTCCAACAGAACCACGATATGGCTGCCCATACCACAACCGAACCCCCGCCATGTTTCACTCTTGGCAGCAAACAATCTGGATTGTAAGCTTGGGATGGCGTTCTCCAGACGTAAACTCGGCCAGAAGTCAGAAACAGTGTGAAGGTGGACTCATCCGACCAAATGACCGTCTTCCATTGCTCCATAGTCCAGGTTTTATGACTTCGGCACCACACTGTCCTCTTAGTGCCATTTTGATCACTGATGAGTGGCTTTGGAAATGCAGCTCGTCCAGAAATACCCTTCTTGTGGAGTTCCCTTCCTATTGTTTTGGTGCTGACAGGGTTTGTGAGCGTGACATTCAGTTCAGCAGTCAATTTTGCATCTGTAGTCTTCTATTTTTCGTCACAATCCTACGCAATGTTCGTCTGTCTCGATTACGCAACACACATTTCCGTCCACGCTGGTGTTTATCGGATGCGGTTTATCCAGTCCTCCTGTATGCGGTCATAATCTTGGATACTGTGCCTCGCGAAACACCGAAAACCTCTACTACCTTGGTTACGGAAACACCCACCATACGGGCCCCAACAATTTGCCCGATTTTCGAATTCTGTTAGCTCTGATGATGCACCAAAAACTGCACAGAACACTGTCTCGACAACAAATGAAACTTGCAACGTATTGCGGAGGTTGTACAGGTAGTGGTATTGGGCAGAAAAGACAGCGTCACCTACAAACGTCGCTAAAATAAACACTTCAATTCAGGCATGCATTTCACGAGGTGTTTCCATATTTTTGTCCATTCAACGCTCTAAACGTAATTTATGACCAATTATGGCTAATATGAACGAATACTAAATTCTCCAGAAAACTTTTCGAGTAGATGAGCTCTGTCTTCTGAGATATAACACGTATAAGCAAAGATCTGGTTGCTGCCTGCTTCATGCTGGCTTTTTGCTTGGTTTACCATCAACCATGAAGAGTTCTCAGAAATATAGGATAATTTTCAACTGGCTAAACAGCGTTTATATCCCAGAAGATAGAACCTTCATAACCACTGCTGTGAGCATTTCAAATACTGCAAATTTTAGACTAAACCTTGCATGCGGAATTTCTTCTAAATACAACACATGGCCTAATAACGCGTTAGCATTTTATATAAACAGCCTGTGACTATCTTTTCAAACTTCGCTTCAGCACGAAGTCATACGTTCTTCAAGTAGGCTACACGTGTTGAGATAAAACTTAAAATAGAAAGAAACAAAAAAGTTAATGCCCTGTAAATTGTTTCAATTACTTGAAGCAATTGCCTGTTGACGAGGAACACAACTGGATGGGTTAATGATACAAGCACGTCAATCAATTTGGGGAAATTCGAGCCCTTACAGCGGGATCATCAACCGACAAAACGAACAACACCAAGTAGAAGCTCGTTCACAACACGCCAGGCGGTGATGGGTTCAATTCTTATAAACTGCTTGTCCTTCTTCCTTCATAAATGGGTCTTATGTAAGCGTTAACAGTTTGTGTATACGCTGAACTTCCCGTCATAGGCACGGTATCAGGATTGCGTCATATATTGCCAAACGATGCAAAATACTTACACGACTTCGCTCATAGAATTGCATTATCGTGTTCAAGTTTAAGTTTCGACGTGGGCCATACCACAATTCATGTGGTTAATCGCTGGCTTCCCGCCGCGGCAGCCCGAGTTCGACCCAAGTTAAGGTCTTGTGGGGCTTGTGGTAGACAAAGTGGCATTGGGGCAAGTTTACTCCGAGTACTTTGGTTTCCCCTGCCAGTTCTGGTTCCACCAAATGCACCATAATTATCTTTCATCCAGACTGTTACAATAGGCCAATTAGTGACCAATGTACAAACTGACCTCTGTCCCACAACACCCCACGAAGATTAAGAAACATAATAATAGGTCTTCGCTTTCTCGCTGTAGCGATTCTTCGAACTGAGATATTTTGGTTAACATCGTGTAGTTCCTAAACTACACACTTCAACTCTGAAAATGGAGGTACGGCTCCACCGCTCTTAACCTCGATACTAGATAGAGGTGAATATTCAATTTCACGTCCTTATCGCTACACGCCCAGTCGTATAGGACGCTGTGTAGACCCCAGAGCCGTTCTGGGCGTTACAGAGATGAGAAAATCTGTCTCTGTCGTTCACAGAACCAATCATTGTCGAAGTACAGTACAAAATTACTTTCTCCATCCTACGGGGATTACCACAAGGGAAGATACAACTTGAAGAGACCTAATTTTATACCGAAAGATAACATTAAAATAAATCTTAAGACAATGATTTATGAAGGCGTGGATTGCATTAAACTGGTCTAGGGCAGGGTCAATGACAATCTATTGTGAACACGGTGACTAAATTTGGGATTCCATAAGAGTGGGGGATGTCATTTTCAGCTGACTCGCCAACAGCTTCTTGTTCAAAGCGTCTGTTCTGTCGAGTTCACCAGATAAGTAGAAAATACACATGAACATGAATTCATAGAAAAAAAACATAACAGAAAAGGGAGTCCTAACTTCTCTTCTGGGATATGATGCAGTGTAATCCCAGAAGATAGAAATCTTCATAACCACCGGTGTGAGAACTTAAAACCCTGTGTCATGGGAAACAATTCATTGCCTTTTCTTTTTCAGAGGTTAAGAGACGAAGACTAAAGAAGAGAAAAAGGGAGAAAAGTGAGTGTGTGTGTGTGTGCGTGTGAGCAAGCCTTACCAATCTACAGTAATTAACATCAATATGCAGTGCTGCGGGCAAGGGCAGCTGTGGACGACCACTGGATAATTACCACTAGCTCCGAGGGATAGTAGGAAGTTTAACAACAACAAAAAGAAAAACACAAAAGGCCCTCAGGCAAGTCCAAAAGAGTCTTTTGAGTGTAGCCATTTCAAGCGTGGACAAGTGAAATGGATCACTGTACACTGGGATATGCGATTCAATTCTGCAAGTGGGAGGTAGAAGTTGACACGTTCTGCTTATATCTGCAAATGGTATGAAGATTTTGGATCGTGTTTCTTGTAAGATCAGCAGTTTCTGCTGCTGACGTGATAACGTCAGCAGATACTTGTCCTTTGCAGGCTTCATCTGCGAGCAGCAGCCCTACATGCAAGAGCAGCAACGAGCATTCTTAGATGCAATTAACCCTCTTTATCCCCGTGGTCACTGTACGTACCACCATATAATAAAATTCTGCAGTCTGCTTACAGAGTGAATTTTGTGTGTTTCGTGTGGTTCTCACAATAAATATCGACTGTTTCCCTAAACAGCATTAACCGGTTGGTCTTTGTAGCGGAGGCATGGCGTCTTTACTATGAGGTAACAGGCAAATTCAGAACAAATTAGAACAAATTCAGTCTTCAAATGATTTGGTGACAGACCCGTCTTCCCGTCAGTGAGGGCGTCTCAGATCGACGAAACCGCAACTGACAATAACAAGAATCCTGTCATATAATTCATATAACTCAGAAGATTATAATGTAAGTGGTCAAAGCCATAAAACCGTACATATCATAAATTGTGTTTTACAAAAGCATCTAAGAAAAATCACTTGCAGTAACAGGAAACTGAAGATAATTGCACAAGCCTAAGCAGGAGATTTATATAAGATTTGAGGCTTTCACGGCGGTGACTATGAAGAAAGTAGTCTTCTGGGATTTGGCACCGTGTATATGTGGTGTTATCCGACGTTTCGGAGGAACGTATCGCCTCCATCTTCAGGGTAGAAGAAAAAATATAAGAAATCTGCAAAGCGAAGAGACCGTGAGAACCGGTAAAATCAGACTGTGACCGAAACGTCGGTTAACACCACATATACACGGTGCCAAATCCCAGAAGACTGTTTTCTTCAGGAGATTTATAGTTTGTACTTTCCACTGAATATCTTCAGGGTGATCAAATAAATAAGGATGGAATGGGCGGGTTACGTAGCAAACGTTGAAGAGAAGAGAAATCATAAAATTTTAGTAGCAAATCTGAACGGAATAGAAAAATTAGAAGGCATAGACTTAGATGGAGGGCTAGTAATATTAAAATGAATCTTAATGGGATGCGATATGTGAGTGTGAACTGAATTGATTTGGCTTATGATGGAGACCAGTGTTGGGCTATACCATAAGGTAAATAACTATTTGAAATTCCATAAAGAGAGTGGATTTTCTCGACTATGTGAGTGCCTACTAGCTTCTAAAGTAGGATTTTCTCCATTGATATTGTAACGTGTTTACGTTACCGAAGACGCCGTAGAGATGGTTAACTGGTTTATTTAACAATCTACAAATAACGGCTACAATTACTTATCACACAGTTGCGGGGTTTCACACTTTATAACCCTAATCGCATTAATCTGTTAACACTGTTGCGGGGTTTCACGATTTATAACCCTATGCGCAAATCAGTTCACTCTGTCTTCAGTAGTAACACGTTTACCGTAGGGGAGCTTTGTAACACTGTATCACACGCTCCCGATTACACAATTACACACACGCCCGGATCTTCTTTCCGCGACGGCTGCTATACTCCAACTTGTAGTCGGCTGGCTGTTACTTTATAACTCGGCGGCTGTCACCGTACAACTGAAGTCGCCGACTGCTACAGTAGAACTCGCTGGTAGCCACATTAGAACTCTCTGACTGTGAATAGCCTTCGCTGCTCCGTATGTAGCCTCGATCGGACAATACGGGAAAACAGCCACGTAATAGGCACCCTTTTTGCCTGGCGCTGTGTTGCTATGTAACGCTAGCGGAGGTCACCGCTGTTACTATCGTAACGTCGCCGCTGTTGATTCGCGTTGCCTAGCGACCGCGATATCCGTCGGTGACGTCACCGCGGAGGGGAGTGGCGGGGCGGGAACTCGCCTATTACCGTAGTAACGCGAGCGTTATGTTACCGCCACATACCGCTGGGGAGGTAGGGGTCAACATGTCACAATATATATGTAGCAATCTCTAGCAAGATAATTATTTCATTATCAATACAATTACAACATTTTTAAATAGGTGATAATTTCACAGGTAAACGAACAATTACATAACTAGCGGAAACACAAGTAAATGTACCATAACTCGAATTTGAAAACAAAACTCTGGGATACCTGACACGCGCATTTCGATCAGACTTGTGTAGCGGCAACGATGTAGACTTGTATTCGGAAAGTAACCGATCGAAATCTCGGTTGGTTACGGACTGTTCCGGTTGAGGTCTGTTGAAATTTTCCGTGAGCTTTTCAAGCAAACATCAGGATAATGCCTCAAAACAAGCCAAGATCGCACACCTCTAAGCTTTAATCTACCCATAATTCTTTATCGGCTTCCGGTCTTACTTGACGCTGTAGTAGTGACGGAATCTCTGATGTCCTTTGTGAACTGAAGTAGCTGCCCTGTGTCGCCTCAGAACTTCCTACAAGGCTCCACATGAATCGGCCCCTTAAGCAGATCAACCCAGAAGGATCAAGACAATTCAAGAAGCTATTATAAAGTGGGAACAGGCTTCAGCTTAATCTGTGGACTAACCCCGGCTCCTTCTACGAAACTCTGGTACATTTCTACCAAACCACACGGCGTAACATACCATCGTCTTAATATTTCCCTCTACGAGAATCTCAAATCTCACGTACGTCGCCTGTCACGATCATTTGTAACACTGGCACGTGACGCCGTGTAATCTGATAGAAGTTCACCGACATTTAGGCGGAAAATACTCATTCCATTTTCAGGACAGAAGAGCAAGCCGGGAAAGCAAGTAGCAAGCACAGTGTTTACTGCGCAGTGAGTTCCTCCGAAACGTCGGTAAATTATTGCCATACTACATGGCGTCACACCCCAGAGGACGGAGGCACGCGGTAGTATGGTTGGTTGAGTCACTATGCTACAAGGCGGAAGGTCGCAGGTTCAATCCCCGATGAGGTCATTCGATTTCTTCAATTGACCTAATCCTTTCAGCCGCACTATGGCCTTGGACTCGACTCAGTCTCTAATGGAAATGAGTACCAGGATTCATCGTGAGGTTAAAGGGTAGCCGGCGCGTGAGGCTGACAACCTCACCGCCATCTGCGTGCCGATTGTCTAGAAAATGTGGGAGCCTCGAAGTCTCACAACCCTATGGGTGTCCACTACCTGTTACAGAAATACCTTCTTCTTCTTCTTCTTCTTCCTAGAACACATTTCCTTCCATAGTCACTGCCAGGAGGAAACCTCAGGCAGTGAGCAGTACCATCGGGCAAGACTATTCGTTCCCACGTTCCACGACATAGCAGTGATCCTGGTAGTTACCGAAGTGAAGACTTCAAATCGGATACAATCATCACCCCCTAATCGACGATTCAATCTACAGGCACTTTCACATTACAACCAAACGATCGAAGAGTACAGATAGCTCAATCGGTATAGCGACGGGCTATGGGCTGGACGGGCGTGGATCGATTTCGGGCAGGGGCAAGAGATTTTTCTCTACTCGACAGCGCCCAGGCCGGCTCTGGGGCCCACTCAGCCTCCAGCACAGTAGGTATTTGATCCTTCCCCGCGGGTAAATCGGACGAAGAGTGATGCTAACCACTTACCTCCATCTAATACCGAGGTCAAGAATATTGGAGCTATACATCCATTCCCCCTTATGTCTCCATGGCATGGTGCTTAATTAATTAAGCACAGGGACAATTTCACCTTTATCTTTTACCGAAATGATCGTCTGATCATCTTTCCCCAGTCAATCAACAATCGCCATTGCCTTCGCCCACTGGTGGTGTTCATAACCTCATTCATATCGGTCAGCCACTCTGGTACTGGTTTTTCGTCACCTTTGGCAGCTTTCTGAATAAAATTAGTGAAATTATGGGCCCTACAATGGAAAGAAAATCAATTACTAAAACTGGGTTCGTTAGTCAACGTATCGTTAATCGACGACATTTCTTGGAACCAATTAACGTCAACTAATGGTGGATGGTTGTAGTTGATTGGCCTGGTTCTGCGACATTTATGTGTTTTGATGTCATCTTCCTTGTTATGACTAATTCACGCAAGCGGGCGTCCCATGTACAGTGCTTATATTCATGTAAGTGAAACCCTACAGTAAGGTAAAACGAAACACAAGAAAAACATTCACAGATTCCAGTTCGGCCCAGCCAAGCCCTCATCTCCACAGCTGAGTAGAGAGCAGTTTAAATTACTGTCCGCTGAATTTGTATTTGTGTGCTATGTTCGTCTAGTGAATTTCTACCAGCTCATCCAATCAGCTGACGTTTTCTCAGAAACGCTCAGTATACTTCAGGTTGTAACTGTTTCAATTATCTGTTCTGCCAATGATATACAGTGTCGTTTCACTGATGAATTGCGTGAAATGACGCACAATAAAACCGTGGAAGATCCAACAGCAATATTATTACACGAATGTTGATCTTGGATGTGGCTGGACAATAGAAACGATGACGTGACATGACGTCATTCGCTGTTGAGTCAAGCGCGCGGGCTTGTTTCACACCTTGCTTCGGCAGCTGCAGTCGCGTACTAGAGTACGCATGGAACGAAGTGTGTTAGTGCTGTGTGGTGTGGTCTAGAGAGTAGGTGTGCTGTGGGATGCGCGGCAACATTGTTACGGAGTTACAGAATCAACAATATAGTGAGTAAGACGAATGCATGTCTAACTTTAATTCAGTCTTAACTTCAATATTCCATGTTCCGAGTTCTTCATGTCTTTACGTCAATATGAATAATTTTTTGGAATAACCATTATCGCTGGAACACCAACAGCCGTCTTCTTCCCGAATTCACTCCATTTCGCCAGAATCACTACAGTTTTCTCTAACGGAGAATAAAACTCTGATCAAACTACTGCAATTTAGCCGACCGTCTAATATGGTTTTTTGTAAGATTCGAGGTTTTCACGACGGTGACTATGAAGAATGCCGTCTTCTGGAATGTGGCGCCGTGTAGATATTGTGTAAACCGACGTTTTGGAGGAAGCAGCTGCCTCCATTTCCAAGGCAGAAGCAGACTACATTCTCATTCCTGTGAAAACGTAAAATTCTGTAATACGCCAATGTGTGTTACAAAGTGCTGTGACCGCAAGCAACACCAATTTAAAAGTTTAAACCACAGTGGTTACTATACGCACCGCTTTAAATTGAAATAGTTCTGCAATTTCCCCCCAGAGTGTATTTTTTGTTTCGTACAATTCTCAGAATAACTCCGTATTTCCCCTAAATGGCATTGCTCATCGGTTTCTTTTATTGAGACACGCCATGTTTTCTGTGAGATCATTTTTAAAAAAATATGTAGATCAGTTCCTCGCATCAAAAGTAACTCTTACGTCATCAATAGAACTGCATATGCACCCATGGACTCTTCACGCAGCGCTAGAACTCGGCCCGGCAGAACTGGTGTGCTGCGATAGTGGCTTATGGTCGAGATATGATGCTTCATTATTCACAGTACCGATAATACACCTAGCTTCCGAATTTAGCATGTCTTAATATAAACGCCGTAAAATTTTTAACGACCGACACTCTTTCCTTTATCTTTAGAAGATTTGTTAATGTGACCCATAAGGACTTAGTTGTCTAGGTTCATTTTTCCGATCATCATCCTGTTCAAATCATGTTCTTGTTATTATATAGATTTGTTCTGTTAAGAACTACGCCATGAAGACGCATGGACCAATGAATATATAGATCCAGGTTTTCTTGACTTCGGCACTAGTTGGAGGTGAGTGGCCAGCTCCACGTTCCTGTCGCTTTACCCCCGGGGAAAGAGTCCCCTATACCCACTGGATAGGAGGCTGGGTGGGCCCCAGAACCTGTCTGGAACAGAGAAGCGAAAATTCTTGCCCATAACGGGACTCGAACTCCGACCCTTAACGACTGAGCTATCCCGGCTCCCTGTTATTACGCAGATATTTATAAGAAACAATTACGAATCGATTCTTCCTGACAGTATAGCCTATGATAAAAAAAACAGAATGGCAGGGTTTTATTTCCCGGTAGGGGTAAGAAACTTTTATCTACTCCACACAGTCCACAATTGCTCTTGGGCTTAGCCAACTTGTTATCAAACTGGTACCGAGGGCTCTTTCTGTGGGGTTAAAGCGATCGTGGCGTGAAGTTAAAGACTCACTTGCTTCTAGTCCCGGGTTGAAGAACGGTAATACGTTATCATGGCGTGAGGTTTAATTAATTAAACGCAGGAAGAATTTACCGCTTTATAGCCTGTGTGGGTATCTAAATTATTTCTATTAATAAGACATCGTTACGAGATCACGGAATGTTATAAAACATCTACCAATTAAGCTGACTTTTCACGATATTTCTGAATGCATTTTCGGTGCATTCGCCATTACAATATCTGTATCAAAATGACGGCATTAGCCGTAACGTTTCGAGAACCAGCGGCAGCGCGTCCTGTCACAGAATCTAATGTCTAACCAAGAAGCGGGCTGTAACCCAAGGCGCGTGTCGAGGTTTGGATTGTCACATTCTGAGTATGATACCTGACGTGTGAGGAGGAAGCTTACTATTCCCATTATCCTGACGATGGTGACAGCAGTTTCCTTCGAAACGTCGCTAATAACGTAGCAGTCTACACGGTGTCGTAAAGACAGTCTGCTTCTCTGTCGTCACACATGTCAACAGTTCATTGGAAGTCTCGTCGGAAACAGGACAGACGTACCAGTTTTGAATATCCGTGTTTCCCAGACGCATTCTTTGCGATTTTATATACGTCAATGACCTTATTGTTTCTTTGATACAGACACGTTTATGACTGCATGTACTAATCTGTTGTAGCGTAGCTGTGACACTAGAGATATCGCACTGCAAGAAAAGGCATTGCGAATTAAAGTTGTGTGTCTTAACGAGTTTTAAGTAAGCTACTCGACATTCGGCACCAAACTTCACAATGAGCCGTCTTGAAGAAAATGACGAATTTCTGTTTGAGCTTCATGTGAAGTTGGGGTCATATCGGACTAAAACGAAATCAAAATCAAAACAGCGGGGCACATTTTGGTAGATAAGTGTTAAATTTCCTCGAATTTTTTCAGTATTTCGAAAATGAAACATTCGGTGTGAGAGGTACAACCTCCCCGTCATGTATTCATTTGTGAATCAAGTATTATTATTATGAACATTATTATTATGAACTCGGAACATTCGTAACTTCACCACGTTCACTTGCTTTTCTAGGCGCTGCCCTTCTGTTCACGCAACAGTAGGCGCTCGTGTTGCTACTCGGAACATTCGTAACTTCACCGCGTTCACTTGCTCTTCTAGGCGCTGCCCTTCTGTTCACGCAACAGTAGGCGCTCGTGTTGCTACTCGGAACATTCGTAACTTCACCGCGTTCACTTGCTCTTCTAGGCGCTGCCCTTCTGTTCACGCAACAGTAGGCGCTCGTGTTGCTACTCGGAACATTCGTAACTTCACCGCGTTCACTTGCTCTTCTAGGCGCTGCCCTTCTGTTCACGCAACAGTAGGCGCTCGTGTTGCTACTCGGAACATTCGTAACTTCACCGCGTTCACTTGCTCTTCTAGGCGCTGCCCTTCTGTTCACGCAACAGTAGGCGCTCGTGTTGCTACTCGGAACATTCGTAACTTCACCGCGTTCACTTGCTCTTCTAGGCGCTGCCCTTCTGTTCACGCAACAGTAGGCGCTCGTGTTGCTACTCGGAACATTCGTAACTTCACCGCGTTCACTTGCTCTTCTAGGCGCTGCCCTTCTGTTCACGCAACAGTAGGCGCTCGTGTTGCTACTCGGAACATTCGTAACTTCACCGCGTTCACTTGCTCTTCTAGGCGCTGCCCTTCTGTTCACGCAACAGTAGGCGCTCGTGTTGCTACTCGGAACATTCGTAACTTCACCGCGTTCACTTGCTCTTCTAGGCGCTGCCCTTCTGTTCACGCAACAGTAGGCGCTCGTGTTGCTACTCGGAACATTCGTAACTTCACCGCGTTCACTTGCTCTTCTAGGCGCTGCCCTTCTGTTCACGCAACAGTAGGCGCTCGTGTTGCTACTCGGAACATTCGTATCTTCAGCATGTTCACTTGCATTTCTAGGCACTGCCCTTCAGCTAGATGTGTTTCAACCGCAAATGCAGTTTGTAAACTGACAGATATTTTTAGGAACTCATCTTTGAGTGTTGTAAGCCAAAACTGATACATTTTTCTTGGTTTTCATTGTCTCCTTTATTGTTCCTGTTGCTTTTATTTGTTTACTGTCATACCGGTTTCGTTGTTTGCATTCGAGCTGACTGTGTAATTAGTCATTGGCTGTTGAGCTCATCATGTAAATAAATAAAGAATTGAATTGAATTATTACATCACTGCAAGGAGCAGAGTTCGTCTTGAGAAGCTCGCCTAGTCAAGAAATTCCTCGAATTTTATGGAACCCGAAGATTCATTATTGTGTTCACGAGAGCCATTATTATTGCCATCATCACCACCATTCTTCTTCTTCTTCTTCTTCTTCTTCTTATTATTATTATTATTATTA
>NW_019723906.1:1665208-1691195 GCF_002891405.2 Cryptotermes secundus
TGTGGGACCCTCAACGACTCACAACCCAATGGGTCTTCACGGCCTGGTACAGGGATAGCTTTGCTTTTTTACTTTTATTATTATTATTATTATTATTATTATTATATTTTTCGTCGTTTATAAATCTGAATGCTAACAAACGTCTGTTCAGCAAACTGTATGCTTGTCATTGCCTTCTGTTTCAGACTTTTCTGGATGCATCTGCATTGTCGTACTATTCATCGGGTCATGGATCCCGCAGATGCGCTGCATACAGATCATCAAGTCACCATGCACCAGAAGGCACTGTAATTGGTAGGCGTGTTCTAGCAACAATTAAGCACGGCGCACTTGTAGCCATGAACAAAAATCGATAGGGAACAGTGACACCATTGATTAACCGAGTCACACAGGTTCAATGACTTTCGCCTGATATGAATACAACTTCCTTAACTTCGTGACGACGTTTCGATTATTTATTGCGCATTGACTGGCTACGTCACCAAATAAGGCCCGCCGTAAATACGACGTGTGTAGACGTTTTTTCCAACAGTAAGTGTGCGTTGCAGGAAGTGAGGTTCCTCGTGACGCTGCGGCAGAAGTCATTTTGAATTATTCATTACTTTGTATTTTATGGTGAAAAGTGAATGATTAATTCCACGTATCACATTGACATATTTGTTAAATAATTTATAGCATCATTCTTCAAAATCTGAAGTGTTGATACTGAAGACAGGAAGACACCTGAGACACTCAAATAAAGCGAATTTTCAGAGATAGCCGAGTTGATAGCACATACAACAAGTAGGTTAAAATTCATACGTCACTCTGTGAATAAACGCCATTTGATTTTGCTAGAGACTGGAGATAAATCAGATGTGTCACTAAAATGTAAGACTGGGAACATTGTTTCTTTCCGTCATTAAGAACAATGAACATAAGAACATAAAATATAGAGTACGAGCGGTAATATTGGGTTTAGAGAACACATTCATGATAGAACAAATAACAGCGATACCACAATAAGAAATATCATATATTTTCAATAAAACCGTTGGAGGTAAAAATGTACGTGATGTCTGATACCATGGTAACGCACAGTGGCGCCAATTCCTCGTACGTGTACGGTAACGATACCAATGGCGGCTGGGGCCTGCGCTCCTTCTTCACGTTCTACAGTCAGTTCGGGTCTGGTAGGACTGTAGCTGCCGGCGTGGAGGTAGGCATCCTGATGTTGACGTTCCTGGCATCGGTCGTGGCCAACGGCAGCATCGCAGCGGCTGTGCTGCGGTACCGAGAGATGAGGACCGTCACCAATTGCTTCCTGCTCAACCTGGCCGCTGCAGACCTCGTGTTCGCGCTGGGAATTCCTGCTGTGGCAGCCACACGGCTCACGCAGGACTGGGCGCTTGGAGATGCCACCTGCAGGATTTTGCCTTACTCGCAGGTAAAGTGGATCACAGCTTGAGGCTCACAAATATTGTGAACTCAGAGTAAGGATATCAGTGGGGAGCAGCTTCTGGTGTTCGTTAGAGCTGTTTCAAAATATTCGCTACCTGCTGACCCCATTCTTCTCCCCCCCACCAACAGCATCAGTTCAGTTTCGAGTGTATCACTGTTCTGGTGCTGCTTCAATGTACTTTGGAAATTTTCTCAGTTTCTTTGAGTGTATATTTGGATGTGCAGATATATTACTTACATTATGAAATACTAATAAGAGGGTCGTGACCGATCTCACACTCATGCACGGCTAGAGAGTGAAGGCTGGAACCTGGTGAGTTGTAACGGGAACTGAGCCCTAGACGCCTACTTCAAACTAAAAGAAAAAAAGGTAAAGCTATTCCTGTAACAGGCCATGGAGGCCAGTAGGGTTGTGAGACGTCGAGGCTCACAAATGACGGTAAGATTGCCAGCCTTACGCGTCGGCTGGCCGCGCTTTACCCCCAGGAAGATTCCTGGTACTGATTTCTGTTAGAGACTGAGTCGACCTCAAGGTCATAGTACGCCTGGAAGGATTAGGTCAACTGAAAAATCCAATGATCTCATCGGAAATCGAACCCGCGACCTTCCAACTTGTAGCTACCTAAATCAGTTAATTTGGCATCCCTCTGGTGCTGCATGAAAGGATGGCACTGGAATTACAAAACTACTAAAGACCAAATTTCGTCCACATAAAATGTGATATTTACTGCTGTATCATTTTGCCAGCCGGTCACGGTAGCCGAGCGGTCTAAGGCATGCACTGTCTTCGCTCGCTCGGAAACCGAGATCGTGGGTTCGAATCCCACTCAGGGCATTGATGTTTGTGTGCGTTTTTCTGTGTTTGTCTACAGGTAGAGGCCTTGCGACGAGCTGATCTCTCGCCCAAGGAGTCCTACCGAATGTGTAAGATATAGTAAACCGAAGTGAAACGGAAAGTTTCATGGAGGTAGGCCTAAGCCCAAATTGGGCTGTAGCGCCACAGGAAAAAAAAAAATCATTTTGCCAAGCCTTGACTAATTATTGCTATTGAGCGGGTTGGCACAGCGACCGTGCGACTATTTCGGGAAATCCTCATCGACTGCATTCGGAATGTTTTCCTGTCACGAAAACTTTCTCCCTCTTTATAATTCATAAACAATCTACCAAATTACATTCGACGTCCCAGAAATTCAGCACTTTATGCGACGTCGTTAAAATAGCCTAGAAATCAACTACATTGTTGTTCGTTCACTGATTCTAAGTGATTTCGTGCTAAGTTCCGAGTTCAGCTTCACCCCAAACTCTCCCAGAACCAATATTATCGTCCTGTACATCATATCAGTGTCCAGCACTCATCTAGAGGAAGCGAATCGGCTGCTTGGAAAAGAAACCATTATGCTCTGATTTACGACGCGCCATGAAGACGTATGAGGGAGTGGAGGTATAGCTCTACTATTCTTGACATCTGCATTAGATGTTGGTGAGTGGTCAGCTTGACGCCCCGGTCGCTTTATTCCCCGAGGAATGCTCTCTCGGTGCCCACTGTATAGGAGACTTGGTGGACCCCAGAACTGGTCTGAACGCTGTGGAGTACAGAAGAATTTCTTGTCTCTGCCGGGAATCGAACCCGTCCAATCCTTAGTCCGCTGCTATACCGACTGAGCAATCACGGCCCATATTCTTGCCTAGCGTCACTGTATGCGTGAAAGACTACCGATAGTTGGTCTCTTCGCCTCTGCTGACGTATGTGGCGGCAACGGAAAACAAAAGGGTATAGCCCTCTGGGGTACAACGCCTCGTAGTGCAACAGAAGTTCGCCGACGTTTCGGAAGGACGTACTATCTCCATCTGCAGTGTAGAGGGGTGGGTGGCGCAAAGAACGAGAAAGCAGTACTTAATAGTAAAAAAATTCGTCGCCTGTTAAGAAACCGTGTTTATGCGAGGCCGCCACTGGACCCTGTCCTGAGCCATACGGATCAACTACGCGTCCTAACATCCTGTTTACTTAATATCCATTTTAACACTATCCTCCCATCTACGCGTTAAGTCTCCAAAGTTGTCTATTCGCGTCAGGTCTCTTTTCCGACTGCAATGTACACACTTCTCTTCTATCCCTTACAAAGCTGATGTACTGAATATCTCCGCTAAACAAAGAGGTCTTCTTCAGTCTTAACCTCAATTCCATCCACCCCTTTTTACGATTACTCCAAAGCTGCCTACTGAGTGTTTAAACAAAGTCATGGCGCCAGAAACATTAATAGGGCACTGCGGGTGGGGTTTCAGGAAGAAAAACAGAATGCGAGATGTCTGTCGTATTTCAGGAAGATTCAATTACTGTCTCAGATCTAGGGCATTGGCGTGTGACTGCGGTTTCAGCAAGCGGATTGTTCTGTCTGTTACCTGCTTGATGCTGGTTTCTTGTGCGGCTTGTTCTTCGACTATGAAGATGGAGGCGACACGTTCTTGCGAAAAGTCGATTGATTTTTAACGGGCTACATGGCGTTATATCTCAGAAGACAGAATCCACAACCCCGCTATGAAAGCCTCAAATCTTACATGTTAACATTACTTGTAAGGGAGATATTTTCTTTCTCGTACACTTACGAATCAGATTATTGAACCAATTAATGAAATGGTATTTTGTGTGATGTCCTCATTTCACCTCAAGCATTTGGATTAAGATTTCTGGAAGCATACAGTGACGGTCGTATTAGACCTCTTAGTGATTGCCAAACTTCTGTAATCAACTAATTCAAAAGTTACCATAGGACATAAAGACAGAGAGAGAGATATAGTATTTGGGTCAGATTAAACTCATGGGGCACCGGCAGTCTCATGTGAACACAGGAATTGATGTTTGGACGCCACAGAGAGCGGGAAATTTCTTGAACATCTAAGCTACCACCAGCTTTTAAAGGGAACAGTTCTAGCTTTTAAATGGGTCAGTTCTTTGGACTTACACAGTTCGACAGAGACACCGAATAATCCAATAAGCCTCTATTCCACTGAGTATACTGGATTAAAAGCTGACTAGAACGCACCAGAAACCCACGGAAATATAGTCTCATTAGAGCCTTGCATGACGTACATTGCTCTCATACCACCGAATGTCAAGCCAGTCACAGGACAACTGCATGGCTGATATGCCACGTATCAACATGTGAAACTACTGGGAATGTGCCATATAATGTTAAGAGTGAATAAGAAACATTCCAGATTGCAGCCTTCCCATCTGACAGGTGTTACGCCCGTGGTGGCTAACGTACTGAGTCACCCGCTCTTACTCAGCACTCAGACACGTCATTACTGCCGTGACCTTGTCCGACAGGATCCGTCATTACTGCCGCTGTCACGTCACAAAATGCAATACCCATGTTCCGTGCTTTTGTTTCATAAACATTGAACTCTAGTATAGCGACTACACGAGCTGCTTCGATTCCCCTCAGGAGCGAGAGAATTTTCTCTTTTCCACAGCACCCAGACCGGCTCAGAGGCCCACACAGTCTTCCATCTAGTAGATACGGCGGGCTCTTTTCCTGGGGATAAAGCGACCACACGTGAAGCTGCCACATGATTCTGTTATAGTACTCAAGTTCAGAAGACATGCCTCCATTTCCTGTAAGTTTTCATGGTATGGTAATTAATTAAACACAGGGACAGCTGTAACTTTCTCACATAAACTTTGAGAATTTGACAGGTTTACGCGTTTTCGGTTCCCCCGATATCGAGAAAGGGGTTTTGCAATGTAGTGTATATGTATATGTGTATATAAACACAAAACGGCGATTTTCGTGAAATCGGCTCTAACGTTTTTTATTAAATTTCGGTAATTTATGGGTACCATACTTCTAAATAAGCCGGTCACGGTAGCCGAGCGGTCTAAGGCATGCACTGTCTTCGCTCGCTCGGAAGCCGGGATCGTGGGTTCGAATCCCACTCAGGGCATGGATGTTTGTGTGCGTTTTTCTGTGTTTGTCTACAGGTAGAGGCCTTGCGACGAGCTGATCACTCGCCCAAGGAGTTCTACCGAATGTGTAAGATCTAGAAAAACCGAAGTGAACGGAGTTCATGGAGGTAGGCCTAGGCCCACTGGGGCTGTAGTGCCAAGGGAAAAAATACCTCTAAATAAAACGTCTTCTGTGGTATCTTGAGGGAAATAACAATTGGTACATACTAGGGCCGAAATGTGACAAATCAGTTTCCTCGAACCCGACTCATGTCATCATACGGATTTCGTTGTTCGGTGTTCAGCAACAAAAAGAAAATGGTCTGTCCAGCAACAGCCGATTTCGTCTCAAATGTAAAGTAGTCAAGGTCATTCATATGTAACGACGTATGTGCAGTATTTCTGACCCGATAATCTTTGCCTTGACCTTTATTTCTTCACGAGTGCTACATAAATTATTAAACTTGTGTCCCTTCTGAGCCAGGAATTCTGTCACAATCAAAATCCTGCAGACTTTAATTTGGGCCACACACACACACACACACATCGCTCTCGGGATCACACTATTCTCGACCCTAATGAAGTGTTGCGCTGCGTAAATGTCAACGGCGGAACAGTACATCCGTCTTCATTTGTTTTCTCCAATAATGGTAATGCTTCTGCGAATACCATGTCTCATCGACCATGGCACACACAAAAGGTCACAGCAAATAGCTTCAACCTCTAAAAAGATGTGTGAAAGACGGGTGGAGACGAGTTTCACTCGGCCCTGAAGATCCGCGGTTCCTCATACGTAGTGTCTGTTTACACTCTTTAGGATTATTCCAGTTCTTTGAGTGACTACCGGTATTTTCAGTACGTTTCCTCGGCACTTTCGTTACATTATTCGGGCCGACTTGCAGGGCCGGATTTACACTTGTGAGGGAGGCCCGTGTCAGCAACAACAAATCTAGGTTATGGCCTTTCTTCTTTCTTATAATAACTAAAAATTCCAGAAGACTTTTCGTGATTTTAGAGAAGAAAGTGCCCCGGTCGCTCCCCTTTAAATCCAACCCTACCTAGTAAACAAACAAAAATCAAAACAAACATCGTGGTTTTAGTCCGCAAACGAACTATACCGACCGAGCGACCGCCACTTGTCGGTGTGAAGTTAGTGCCAACTTTAGCGGACAGAGGGTGTCTCGTGATCAGCGCAACGGATCCCCACGGTCGTTAATTTCGGTTTTCTAGACCGGAGCCGCTATTTCCTTGAAATAGTTGCTCAATTATGACCCTACCTACGTACTTCCTGTAATAACCGTAGTTCGCATGGGTTTCGTTAAACAAACCATACCAAAATAGTTGAACTGTTTATTTATTTTTATGATAATATAATGAACGTTTAATTCCTGTTGACCAAAAGTAAAGCAGACATGAACAATTACCACTGCCCCTTTTCAAATTATTCATATTCATGTGTTTTCTATATTATCTTTAGCACTTCCAAATCGTTTGTTACCTTATACTGCTTAGTACTGTAATTGAATATCGTTTTCTTGGTATTAAAAATAATGTGTCAACCGCAGTGGCCGCGCCGTCTAGGGCATGAAATGTCTTCGTCCGCTCGAACGCTAGTATCGCGGGTTCGAAACCCAATTAAGGCATGGATGTCTGTCTGCGCTTATTCTGTTTGTGTTGTCCTGTGTAGGTAGCTGCCTCGTGTCGGGCTGATCCCCCCGTCCAAGGAGTCCTACCGACTATCTAAGAAACTGAAGTGAAACGAAGCGTTTCATGGGTGCCCATTGCTCCATGTGCGAAGAGCAGGAAGAGACAGAATAATAATGCATATGATGCAGTAATGATAGCAGTAACAAGGATGAAGCTCGAGTGGAGTCATACGTACATACCACAGTGAGATTACTCATGCTTGCTTCATCACTAAATGGGAGTAGTGGTCAGCTTCACGGTCTCCTGTTACACGCTTGGAAAGTTTTACGAGTAAAGGAAATTATATTTGTTTTAAAGCTCTTAATTTCCATGCAGTTTCCAGTGTACAACTTCTGTATTGTTGTGGACATTGCCAATGTTCGGCAGACTCTATAGCATGAAACTTTTCTTATACCGTCAGCATATAATAAAAAGTCGGAAAAATAAATTCTGAAACATAAATCATCAATAAAAATGTTGAACAACAGATGTCCCAAGGTGGAATCTCGTGACACTCCTGAGAGCATACGAGAATGTAAAGATGACGTCATTATTCGTTCGAAAGAAAATCCTGAAGATGAATAAATTTCGAACCAAATAATATAACGTTCTCATGATGATGATGATGATGATATAATAATAATAATAACAACAACAATAACAATAACAGCTTCGTGCCTGTTGTTTAGAAGCGCCATAATATTTCTCTTGATGAAATAAAATTGGGTGATCAAAACGACGGTGAGGTGGGCGAGGCATGTAGCATACGTAGAGGAGATGAGAAATACGCACCTGAAAACAATACCGTTTAAGAGATCTAGACGTAAATGAGAGGAGAACATTATTTTGGATCATAAGGGTGTGGATTGTAATCATCTAGCTTAGGATGGGGACCAGTGGCGGAACCTTCGGGTACGATAAAAAGGACGAAATTTCTTAGCATCTGAGCTTCCCGACATGTTTATGTTTCGCCAGTTGAAACGCTGATCTGCCTCACCTCCTCCGCGTGTGAATTGCTGAATCCACGTTCTGCATTGCAAAGCGGTTTGTACCGTGCAAACTCTGGACTACCGCGCTAGTTAACATATGTTCGTGATAGGACGAACGAGTCACTTTCAAAATTGAATGGTGTCTCGCGCAGTATATGGTCGTATTACCCCACAATACAGTATACATATGATAATATTCCAATTCAGTGCTGTACGGGTATAAGAGCTTATTATTTCCACTGTTTGACTCGTTATGTAGAAACAAGGCCTGATTTACAGGTCTCCGGGCTCCTGGGCCATCAGAATGTGAAGGACAATAACAAAAAAATTGGCACAGAATTAATGGGTTTTCGGACTTCTTGATCGTCCGGTATTCTAGAAAATAGAAAACACGACTTCTCGGAAACTGCATCTGTGTTCCTCCTCAGGTGAAGGGGAAGACACCTACGCAGTTGGGCCCCGAGATTAGCTCTTTCTAAGGAGTCTAACTGAGTAGGCGTCTTCCCCCTCCCCCCTCACCTGAAGACGGAAACAGATACAGTTTTCAAAACGTGTTTTCTATTATCTAGAATACTGGATGATGGAAAAAGTAAAAAAAAAAAAGTAATTATGTGTCTTAGCGGCCTCCGTAGTCTAGAGGTAACGTTCCCACCTCATGACTCGTAGTACGCGGGTTCAGATACCCGGCGGAGGTCGTCGAATTTTTAAGGGCGGAAAAATTCAGGGAACAAGTCCTCCGGGAGGGACTTTAAGCTGTGTGTCCCGTGTCGTAACTTTACGGCACGTAAAAGAACCTCATATCCCCAAAGGGGATCACTGAGCCAAATTCCAGGACGTTTCCCGCCCAACAATAGTCTCTAAGGCCTCTGATAGATGGGGGAAGCATTATAGACACCGCTAAGCAAGTGGCCGAACTCGCTTGCTCGGCGGGACTGATGGTACGCACCATTTATCGGTAGGGTATAGAGACTGGTAGAATATCATAGAGGGAAGCACAATAGATCAAACTGGTCGCGGTGCATGGGGAAACCCACCCTCTCTAAATAACTAACTAACTAATTATGTGTCTTGTACACCATCATCAGACCCCTTTAGAATCAAATTTAGTTTACGACAACTTTTTTATTCTTATTTATTATACTAACTTTCCGTGGTTTTAGAGAAACGAATCTCAATAAAATCTGTGGTTTCTGTATCTGTTCTGTGGAAGCACCGGTGACACCGCCCAGCACGCTCCCCCATAAATCCGGCCCCGTGTCTAATAACGTTATTTTTCGTGATTTAATAGTACCTTCTGCCCTACCTACTTTCCTGCAACGTGTATTACAATTCACACTGTAGAAACGACAGAAATACATACAAAAAACTGTAGAACGATACACGGGATGAACCTCCTGGGTACCTACGCATAGATAGGAGGAAAATATCAAAACGGACCTTAAAAGAAATAGATTGTGATGCCCCAGGAATAGGATCGAGAGCCGGTAATGAATCTTCAGAGAACTTCCTGACCAATTGAGAGAGTTTCAGTTTCTGCAGAAAGACTCTGCTCCATGTAATTTTTATTTTTTTTTTTTTTCACTGGCGCTGCAGCCTCCTTGGGCGCTGGCCTCTGATTTTTCTGTTTCATGATCATTTTACATGCGGTAGGACTCCTTGAACAAATGAGCAGCTCGTCGCAAAGCCTAAACACAGGGCAACACAAACACAGAATGAATACGTACCAAACATCCATGCCTTGTGTGGGATTCGAACCCACGATCCTGGCTTCCGAGCGAGCGAAGACAGTACATGCCTTAGACCGCTCGACTACCGTTACCGGTGTTATTTTGTTTGTACTCTAGCTAATCAAGCAACAGCTTCCAGCATACTTTGCATAATGTTTGTCATGGTTTCTGTGTGCAGTTCGTGTGTGGCTTCGTCTTGCTGTGGACTCTCACCCTGATTAGCATGGACCGTCACCGGTGCATTGTGGTGCCACCGTACCGCTCCCAGCTCACCCCACAGCTCGCCACTATTCTCACCGCTGTCACATGGCTCATTGCAGCAGTTCTTTTCCTGCCTGTCGCCTTCTGGTTCCACGAGCAGTCCACTGACGCAGGCACCATTTGCACCCTCGTATTCCCAATGTCCGACACTGTGAACTTCTCCATCTGCTTCACTGTGCCTGTCATTCTCCTCGCCTGTCTGCTTCCCATGGCTCTCCTGGTGTATCACTACCAACGGATCTTCCAGAAACTCCTAGCTACAAGGAGCCGCTGGGCTGTACCTTGCGTCGTCGTCAATCCCGTCAGCACGGACTGCTCGGGTGCAGACACCCCGACCGTGAGACGCGACAGCGAGCTGAGTTTCGTGGGCAGCCTGGTGATACCGTGGACCAGGAAGATTTCGACGGCGAGCCAGCAGTTCATGTCACCAGGTCGGAATGGCTCGATGTCACAGCACGAGGAACTCCGCCTCAACAAGCACCTCAGAGTGGTCAGGGTGCTGTTACTGAACGTAATCGTGGTCCTCCTCATGTGGCTACCCATCACCGTCGTCATGTTCCTCATCTATATAGATGGTCGCCGGCCGTATGAAGACACAAATTTCTTCCTTAGATCACATCACTTCATCTGGTCCCTAGTTGTTGCGTTGTTGAACACAGTGGTGAACCCACTCCTTTATGGAGTTCTCTCGGAGAACTTCCGCAAGTGTTTCACTCGTCTTTGGTTCAGTGGAAAAGGCAGTGCTGATATCCGTGGCTGCGGAAGAACAGGTCTCAGTAAGTCGAACAATGAGGCTCCACATGAGTGCGGTGGGAGGAGCAACGGTGCGTCCAGGACTCCCAGCAGTGGGCGGGTCAACGGGTATCCTCAGGGTGTACCCCCCAAATTCCAAAAGAAAAGCAGTACTTGTAGCATTGGTTCCATTGTGGAAACTCCTAGCGGTGTTCAGCAAGTTTGATCCTCAATTACGAAGATGATGTACGTCTATCCTAATATAAATGCCGAAAGAAAGACCATATTTTCTAGTATTTCCAAACCGTATTTCGGAGTATTTAAGTTTCCATTATGTTCAGTAAGGAAAATTAATTGGTTTGGCAATGTCAAACAGATAAATGATGTCACTTCGCAAAGGAAAATTGCAGTGGTATTCACATTCTGATTTGCTCCCTACTCAATGCTTTCTTACCTCACTGAGTAAGAATACTGCATCAGTATTAGGTTCGTAAACTACAACGTACGGATATATTGTATCGCTTCGTGAAAATGTACATAATTGTTTTTAGATGACGGAAAAGTAATAATTTTACAATACAAGTATAATCTGACATTTCTACATGGCACATTGCAATAAAGAGAAACCAGGAACATTGCGCTGTAATTTCTGGTTCGGAATAATTATTTTACGCAAAGCAATCGCATGAGATATGCTCATGTTCAGGTATTGAGTCCTAAATGCTTGAAGAGATGTTATCTGCTTGTGAATGCATAGGGCCCAGTGTGCACACTCAAACTCACGGCTACGTAGCACAAGAACTTTTGAACTAGACATGTTTCTTCGCAGTGCACTACTGGAATATCTTCAGAGCAAAACTGTTACAAAAGGATCGTCTCCCAAGAAATCCTTCTCCACGAGAGGTGAATAAGTTATTCCGTTTATGATCTAGAACTAACGAAGTCCTTGCGGGTAGGACTGAATATATGAGGCGTTCATTTATTTTGGGGGAAAGTCGTATCTTTGATCTCAAGTTCCTCTAATGGCTATTGACACGTGGGAAAGTAAATTTATCGCCGATGTTTTACAGTCGAGACACTTAGGGCATTTTAATATTATGAAAGTGTGTCTAAGGCAACAAAAGATTTCTGACAATGATTGATTGATTTTACTACTATTCTTCTGGACACTGTCCATTGTCAATGGTAATTCAGTAGGATTTTCACTCGCGAGGGAAACGTTGCTGACCATGGCAGTGCATATAAACGTGGGCTTCTGTTCACCCCACGTTTCATTCTGCTTAAATTATCTGTACAAAATACGAATTTAAAACTTAATTTAAAGATTTGTATTCCCCGAATTTATCACAAAACTTCTGTATATATTTGTTACATTTTTTTTTGTCCAATGAATAAACAGTTTTTCCTTTCTTCCTGTGACTTTTCATAACTCAACATAGATAATACATCCTGAAAGAAAAGATGCACAGCAGCCAGTATGTTAAATTATGTGTATTTTCAGTTACAGGTGTAATGTGTGGTAATTTCTTGTACCTTTATAAACTTTATAGGAACCTAAAATAGGACTGATACTAATTCTAGCATGCCACTTAACGGCCGAATGATCGGTTGTAGGATTTCAGATTCTCACAGCTGTCCTTGTTAAAAGTTACATCTTCAGGGATATGATGCCGTGCAGTCCGTTGAAAATCAAGTGATATTTCGGAAGGACTGCTTTTTACCTGGTGATTTTGCTGGATTTTCGATTGACATAGTCTTCGTCCCTTAGCATTGATGTTTTCTTAATGCTAGAGGGGTGAGACTATTATTTTTTTTATTGCTAGTGGGGTGGGACTAAGTCCCTTGTACTGCGGCCACTTCTGGCCTATTGTACCAGCCCCAGATGATAGGTGAGGGTGATTGTGGAGCAGTTGGTGGAATGAAGATTGGCAGGGGAAACCGAAGTACTCGGAGAAAACCTACCCCAGCGACACTTTCTCCACCACAAATCCCACTTGACCAGACCCGGGATCGAACCCGGGCCGCCGCGGTGGGAAACCAGCGACTAACCGCTTGAGCTATGGCGCGGCCTAGGATGAAGGTTACATCTTCCTCCGAAACGTCGGAGGACTTTCAACGGACTGCACAGCATTATATCCCAGAAGATAAAGACTTCTTCAAATGACTCGTTATCCATAAGGGTGTATGCGACACTGATAAGCAAATTAAAATCACTTAACACGCAGATAAACTACAGAATATCCTCTTGTGAATTATGGGTTACCAGTTGCCACAGTCACTGTCTCTCGTAATATCTCTATCCTTGTGGTAACTACTAATTGTATTTTGTTTTTACGCCAAGTGGTTAGGTATACTGAGCATGCCACGTGTTTAATTAAACTGGCAGTTATATGTTTTATTTTGTATCTTGGAAGAAACAAAATGATTTGTACGTTACGTGTAGTGTATAAGTATTCCTTAAAACAATAATTTATACGTGATGCCTTTGCACATTTGCAGTACCGCAATATTATCGACTTACTGGTTTCATTGTATTGTGTTATATGAACGTTACTTTGCATGCCTACCTCACATACATCGCTACCAAAAAAAAAAAAAAACGAGAAGCAGTATTTGTTGGCTATATCTTATTTCACTGGGATAATTAATGAGCTGAGGAATGTTTTTAAACGACATCCACGCTTGCCAATTGAAATACAAGGAATGTGTATTTAAACAGATCTGACGTTTGGTTTATGGATACATGTATCACCACCAATATTATATAATGCATACATGTACACCGATATTTATAGCAAGTGTCACGTAACTTCGAACAAGGCCAAGAGTAACCTTGAATGCGCAGAAGAAAAATTTCAGACAAGGGGGTGGAGGGTGTGAGAAGTGACAGGCGGCCAGTGGAAGAACGAGTGTTAAGAAACTCCTCCCACCACAAGCTATGACCGGGATTTGACTAGGAATGCGGGGCCTTGTTCGAAGTTACGTGACACTCTCTATAATGCATGTTGATATCAATATCTGCATTTTTCAGAATATCCAAGCCATGTCTGCAGCATACGATCAGTGTCTTTGTCGTCAGGTTTCTCTGGTGTTGGCAATATATACACATCCTAACAACATATAAAAATCCATTCTAACGATCATTTCTTAAAATTAAGGTAGTCTTCAAACCATGGTGTAGTTTATGTACAATATTCATCTGTGGTAATTCATGTGAATTGACTTCCCAATGTGACAACACAGGGCAAGTACCTGGTTGTAGAAGGGGTGAATTATTGCTATGAAAATTAGCTCTCATTTCAGTGACACGAGTTAGAATAACAGCTAGATGCATTATAGATTTGTACAGATCCCGCATTCACAACATAAGAAATGTTCACCTAGGCTTGAAACTTCCATTTGGTTCAACATTGTTTTCATAGCAGTACTTCCTACACTTTTACTAGTCTGTTATATCCGTCATTCCATTGTTGGAGAAGCGTGTATAAACAAGGGAAAACGAGATTACACAAATATAAAAACTATTTATTTTTATATCAGTTATAATATTTTCGGCCCGGATAATGTAAGTCTCAGCAATAAAATATATTTACGAGTATAATGAAAGTTCATATTTGTAGTCTTCTTCGTTTGTTTAAAATGTTCACCTTTTGATCAGTCCTTCAAGAAAATGGTTCTACCCTAAACGCACGCACGCACGCGCACACACGTATGTATGCATATAAAAAAGCTATCCCTGTACCAGGCCGTGAAGGCCCATAGGGTTGTGAGACGTTTAGGGTCCCACACTATCTAGACAGTCGGCTCAAAGATGGCGGTAAGGTTGTCAGCCTTACGCGCCGGCCGCGCTTTACTCCCAAGGAAAATTAATTAATTAATTCCTGGTACTCATTTCTGTTAGAAGCTGAGTAAACCCTAGGGCGTAGTGCGGCTGGAAGGATGAGGTGAATTGAAAAAAAAATCCAATGACCTCATCGGGACATGTATATGTATGTATATTTGACATAATATTAAAATAGAGAACTACAACTTTACCTCCTGTTGTGTATGAGTGTGAACAGTGATTGAAGGTGTCTTAGAACTAGGCACAGCGGAGAATGTCTAGACCTGAGGTACAGAAAGTGGCAGAAGAAAGAAAGAAGCGATAATGAGGGCCTTCACAATTTGCACTCTTCCCCAGATATTATTAAGGTGACGAAATCAAATGGAATTTGAAGGTGCGGAAGTGTATCACGTAAAAGAGACATGAGAAATAGCCATAAATTTGTAGTACTAAAAGCCGGAGGGAGATACAGTTAAGAAAACACGGACGTAGATGGGGGACCAGTACATTTTATAAAACAAGGTATAAGGGTGTGGACTGACTTCATCCGGCTCAGTACTCTGCTTGTGTGAACATGGTAATGAACCCCCAGGGTCCATGAATTCTGACGAATATCTAGGTGAGCGACTTAGCTTCTCCAGAAAGGCTCTTTTCCAGTCATATGCACTTGAAGTAACCATCTTACTGTATGTCGTTGTTACTGTCCGGCCAAAAGCCAACACTTCTCCAGTCGTTATTAGGAACCGTACACACTGAAATGTTTTAATAATGATTTCATTGGGCCGTGCCACAGCTTTTACCGTTACGAGCTGGCTTCGAACCTCGGAGCCTCAAGTTCAATATCAGGTGGCTTTATGTGAGATTGTGTATACAGTGGTACTGGAACAAGTTCTTCCCCGTTATTCATCATCCTGCCATTGCTTCATACTCACATAGCACCTCCCTCTCAGGGGTGCAACAGCCCTACCACGCAACACATGGCATCTTCGGTCGTAAGTTAAAGGCTGAATCTCTGACACGTTACTTGGCTGGATGCAGAGTAAGGAAATCAAGTTTGATGATTTCATTATGTGACCATCTGTGTCTTCATACTTGTATGCGTGTAATCTCCTCCCTCCATTCCAACTGATGGTCTCTCATGAATATAATGGCACTACATTCCAGCCTAGCCTTTCATTGTTAATTACCTATAATTAACGGCGGCCGTGCGAACTTCTGGAGTACAAACAATACTCGTGCAACTTCTGAAATGTCGTATGGTATAGAGATCTGAAAATTATGGAATTCTTGTAGAATCTAAAACAACAACATGGCAGCCGCGCGATTTCTGTATTTAGCTTCTTGTTCAATGGCGATATGTAAATTGTATATGTAGAACATGAAAATGCGCATAAAATATGTATGAAACATGCTTTGTGCTTTATTTATTAACAATTACAAATACGGCGATGGTGCGAAATTTTGATGTCAGTTATATGATATAATATAAATCCGTCACGAATGCTTGCCGTTTTCTTTATTCACAATAAACTTCGGCCATGCATGGTCATCGTCAGTTGTCGAGCACTAAGCTATAGCTGCTGCACTGCGCGGTATGTAAAAATTTCATATGACTTGCAATGCAACTCTCATTAATTAAAAAATATGAATAAAAATAGGTCGATTCTAATTAAATTTAGTTAAAATCAGTCACACTGAAAAGTTTAACGTCGCTGGAATATATACCAACATAAGTTGGTAGTTTCTGGAGAATCTGAGAATATCAGTGGCCACTCACATGGGAATCCCAAGCTGGTATGCAGAAATGGTCATCTCTGCTTAAAATCTAATTTTACTTAGACCAAGGGCAGGACCACCAGTGCACGCCACACACAGAGCCTGTGCAATTCAGCTGTTTTATTATTCTCATGATGACGTCTCGCTATGCTTCACGACTTGCACAGCAATGAGGCAACAGGAGAAAGTACAATAGACTTCCTATTACTACACAGCACGGTCGTGGCTAATGGAAACAGAAGAGAGCCATAAAACCATTCAAGGCCTATGACTAATTTGGAACTTTGTTTGTGAAGCTGTAAACGCATATTCTGACATATGATTTCACTACCAAGTATATGCGACTGTGACAGCCACTAGGGGGCCCTGATACAAGGGCTCTCGGGACGATGGCTACACGACCGAACAGACTTGTGCAGAAGTAACGCTCCCGAATTGTATACGGTAGGTCCGCGGTTTGAATGTCGGCCGGGGTACTGGCTATCCTGACCGAAATTTTTCATGGTTTTTCTGAGTCCCTCTAGGCAAATGCTGGGACAGTACCTCCACCAGGCCACAATAGCTTCCTTCGAAACCCTTGCTAATTCGTCACTCCTCAGCCCGTACATAATGAACAAGTTAAATAATCTGCGAAAGGAAAAATGTGGGGTACATGGGAAATATATGCGGAATTTTGGCCACAAACCTGAAGGGAAGCACACTGAGAGACTTAATCGTAGATGAGAGAATTATATTAAAATGGATTTTAAAGGATATGGTTGCATCTATCCAGAATGGGGCAAGTGTTGGACTCTTAGGAACACGGTAAAGAAACTTTTGGTTCTGTATAACGTGAGGAATTCCTTCACTGAGAAAGCGGTTAAGCCTCTCCGCCCCTTCAAGGCCCCTTCTCCTTGTAGTTAGTTAATTATAATGCGAATAACGAACAACATTAAACAGGCCTACAAACTCCAGAGGATACAATAAAAAATGACGAACAGCGGCAGCACAAAAATGTCGAGAAACGAACATGCAGTGCTTTATTTGAATACGAAAATAATCAGATAAAAAATCATAGGCCAGATGCAACCTTAAGGAAGCAAGAAACATCCCCCCTCTATTATAAATTTTGGTGCCAAACAATCAGCCTGGATAGCTCAGTCGGTATAGCGACTGCCTACGGGCTGGACAACCGAGGGGTGGGAGTTCGATTCCCCGGTAGGGTCAAGAATTTTCTCTTCTCCAAGTCGTCTAGAACGGCTCTTTTGTCCACCAAACGTCCTATCCAATGGGTACCAGGGTTAAGCGGCCTGGGCGTGAAGCTGTCCACTGGATCTATACATCCACTCCCCCATACGCCTTCATGTCGTAATTAAGCACAGGGACAACTTTGCCTTTTTACCAAACAGTCCACAACGAAAGAACCGGGCAGAGTAACCAGTAGAGACGAGAAAATTGTCATGCGCAATCCAAGCAGTTTAAGGACCCCTTCCACGGCGTATTTCGACGTAAATATTTTGTTTACAGTGAATATTTATTTAATGAAATACAAAGAAAATTAATTTCTGATCCTGTACAAAGTGAAAGAGCGTTAGCTTTCCATCAACAGGTTTGTGTCTGCAATATACGCATGTTTACGTCACCTCTGCTGCTTTACCAGTTTTCCCACCCGAACAGCGCAAGTAGCAGTATGGCATTTGGATTGGCGTGAAGGAGACAGTAGGCCCGATACTGGCTACACATTCTAAAATTTTACTAAGACACGTGTGGAAAGCTGGGATTATACTTTTCCATTTTTGATATTTTAAGGAATGCTACATTATTTGAAACCTTTATTTTTACGTTCGGTCTGAGGTTATCACAGCAGTTGCTACGAATATTTCCACCTCCTGGGATATAATGCCGTGTGCTCCGGTGAAATTCGACTGAAGTTTCAGAGAATCATTTCGCCTGTGTCTTGCTTGGCTTTCGCCGAATTGCACTGCATTATATCCCAAAAGATACAACACTGTTCTGTTCTTATGTTTGTTAGCCTGTAGAATAGTAGTTGAACTTGTAGCTTCGCGTTAAGTACGTTTCCATGGGGATTCGTTGCGCTGACCACGTGACATCCTCTATCCGCAAAAGTTGGCACTAATTTCACTGACAAGCGGCGGTCGCTCGTTCGGTATAGTTCGCTTGCGGACTACAAGCCACGGTTTTGTTGTTTGTTAAGTATGTTGCTATGTGCTCGACGATATCTGATATCCATCAACACCTCTTGTCGGATTTTTAAACAGGAAACTTAGCCTATACTTACACCCGGTGAGAGGATCTGTACATAAACGCTATAATTTAATGAAAATCTACTATTTAATTTGAAGACCAAAATAAATGTTTCCATGTATAGCGCATAGGATAGATAAAAATGTATATAAAATTTTAATCGGAAAACCAGAGGACCACTTTGGCGACAAAGGCTTATATGAGAGGATAACGTTAAAGTGTATATTAAATAATTATGAAGAAGGGGAATGGTTTCATCTCAAGTTTACTCTCTTCTGATATGTGACTCTGTGGAGTTTGGAATAGAAGTGCATCAAGGTTTCGGGCGAACTTGCTGCAGTCTTCTTCAGGATAGAAGATTAAGAACAGCTTCAAAGAAGTAGACCTGCTATAGAAGATGGGAATTATAGACTTAACCTCTTTTCATCATCGGCTCTATTCTGAAAATGGGGAGACCGTGTTCCTGCAATATGTTCGTTAACAATCTACCAGACTATATGGTGCTACATCTCAGAAAAGTATAAGCCTTAATAGTCACATCCGTAACCTCATACATCACATGGATTCGTCTGGCTCAGGATAAGAACCAGTGGCCGATTCTGAAGAAACCGGCCATGAACAACACATGACAGGAATATCGTGCCTGTCTGTTTCGTGTCCAAAACTACTCCGCATATTTAAAATTCTGTATTGAAGAGACTTATCCCAACAAAACCGTCCATGTGCTTATGCAGCACACCTTGAAGGCGTATGACGGAGTGGAGTTTCTCCGATTTCTTAACTTTAAAATCAGGCGAGAAAAATAGTCCTTGGTACCCATTTTGTGCGAGACTTGTTGAGTCCCAAAGCCGGTCTGCATTCATTGGCAAAAATAAACAAAACCTGTGTCTGCTGAGGGGTCGAACCTCGATCATCCAGCTCGCACCAAATCACGTTGCTGACAGCGATATCCTGTCTCCATCTGGATATTGTGGCCGTAAACTCTGTCAGAATTACACTTTAGAACTCAGGTGTCCGACAAGTATCGGACAACACGCGATGGCATCTTCAAGGGCAGAGAGTGACATCAATCCCCCCCCCCAAAAAAAAATCCACGCCGAGTTATTACTGAATCAAAATGTCTTCGGTCACGGTAGCCGAGAGGTCTAAGGCATGCAATCTCTTCGCTCCCTCGGAAGCCAGGATCGTGGGTTCGAATCCCATTCAGGGCATAGATGGTCAGTGTTTGTGTGTATGTGTGCGTTTTCCTTTGTTTGTGTACAGGTAGAGGCCTTGCGACGAGCTGATCACCCATCCAAGGAGTCCTACCGAATGTCTAAGATCCAGTAAACCGAAGTGAAACGGAGAGTATCATGGAGGTAGGCCAAGGCCAAAATTAGGGCTGTAGCGCCAAAAAGAAATCAAAATGTCAGTATTACGTATGGTTTCAGGCTTGTGGGACACCCTGTAGAATGATACTCGATTTTATTAAATCTTACATACACATCCTGGCGCACACAGAAACAAACCTTGCACCCATACACTCGAACGTAACTTCGGGACAAATGTGAAGCTATACAGACAGACGTTCTGTGTTTGGCTTTTGCTTTAAATAAACAAAGTATTTCAGATTAAGTCGACCAAGAACATTTCTAATTCTCTGTCATGAGCTTCGTATAAAATAGGAAATACTGTTTATATTCGCCCTGACAAACATCAGTGAATCCACTATCCTATACTAATCAACCTTGAAGATGGGATGTAATTTTTCTGCCTGTCTGAGTCGTAAATACGGTTTAATTTCTCTGGGCTGAAACATTGCGTCTGTAGATTACCCGCAAGTCAAGGTTCTGACATCCTTTTCTAATGACATCAGACAAACATATGGCGCAGTGATCCGATGTTGAGTTTCGGTTGTCTCAAATGGGAATCCCTGTACCAGCGGTCCCACCGTCATACCTCAGCACTGGGTACGAATTGTCAATAGCACGCCCCCGACCGCATTCAAATTTCGGGGAAATGTCTTCTTGCTGTTTCAGTCCCATGAGCCAGCTGCCTGAAGCTAGTGATGAAGACGCCAGCTCACATTGGCAGGACTCGGATTGCAGCCTAACGTCACAACGTTTAGGCTTCTTATTGAAACAGACGAACCTCGCACTTGAAACCTTACATATAATAATGAAACTATTAACACAGGGCATGCATGCTTCGAGGTTTGATGGAGGGAAAAAATATGTGTTGCGGAAATTCATTCATTCATCAGTAATCTGTCAGACGACAGGTCCACAGTCTCTTCCAAAACAGTTTCTCCACTTAATGCGATCTAGAGCTTCCTCCTGTCCCCAAGGTCATCCAGCATCTTTCTTCCTCGTCTTATGGTCATTTCTATCCGCCCCTCTATCGCATACATGGTATCTATGTTTTTGGAAAGAGACTATCCAGGAAAAGTGATAATGTGGTAGTTTCTCCATTTTCTTTCCACATCGCAGTACAATAGCCGTTCAAACCACTCTGGTCACGCCTGTTGCTATACGAACATGAACCATCTCGAGCATCATTTGCTCTGTGCTTCAAGTCGCTACTGATGACGCTGCTTCCGGCGTCAGTTGCGGAAATAACGATATAAATTTATGTCGGACTTTTAAGTTCTCTTGGCGGAGATAGGAGCTGGGATAGCGACTGGCTACAGATTGGACGACAGAGGGGTCTCTTCTTCATAGCATCCACACCGGCTCTGGGCCCTACCCACCCTCCTATCAAATGTGTACCAGGGGTTCTTTCCCCGGAGGTTAGAAGGCTGGGGACTGAAGCTGATCACTCGTATCTGGTGACGAGGTCAAGAATGAAGGCCCTACATGTATGTCCACTCCCCCATATCTTCGTATTGTGGTGCTTAATTGATTAAGCACAGGGGAAACTTTAACTTTCTTTTTAATACATCACTTTCTCTTTTCCTGTTTCTCGATGCCCCTCCTTGAATCGAGGGTCTACCGTACAACGTGAATTCCGCTGCTCGATGTTTAGATAGAGACAGAATAGATAAGCAACTGGAAGTGTAGGCGTGAATATTACTAATTTTACCATGATAAATATTATATAGACTGTTTTCACAGAAACTGAAAATTATATAGCAAGTATCACGTAACTTCGAACAAGGCCAAGAGTAACCTTGAATGCNGTAGAGATTTCTGTCTTCGTTCGTGTAACTGCCCAGTGATTTTACAATCAGATTGCTTTTCAATTGGGTTTCTGAAATACATCATCAAGGAATCTGACGTGAAATTATGAAGAAAGTTACATGAATCTGTCATTAAAATGACAGAATGACAGCGGCACAAGATGTACGAATCGGTTTCCATCAGAGATTTCGCTTATAATGAGATGTTAGAAGACACATAAAATGATTTCCGAAGGAAAATACATTAACACCACATATGAGTAGAACGGACTATAATCCAGATGAAATTCAAGACAAATATATTATCACGTGTATTAGTGACCACAGACGAGGTTTGGATTGATGAATAGGTTTATTCACCACTACCAAAACTACCAAAAACTATTACGGTATAGCTGATTTCCACACTAAAAATCACTCAACACTAAGACTTCTCAGTCTACTTTCACTAGTCTTCACGTGCTAACAGCTCTGAACAATAGCTATTCCTCTGCAATGCCTTCGCTAGACGTTTCGTGGTTCTAATTCTTCCGTTTCCGTTGCCCCCTGATGAACATTCCACGGCTGAACCCTCATATCAACTGTCAACTCAACAAACTCAACAAAAGTCACATTGCGACTGACGGTAAGTCAGTCAGTAGGTCTTGGTGTCGAACCCCATCTGGGGCTCATGACCAGATATTTATTGCTGTTTGACAGTTACGGTCTTGTTTTTGTGGGACGCCCTCTCTGACGAAAGGAGAGGTCTGTATTTTGTATATGCTGCTGGGCCTTGCCAGCGCAACTCCGAGTCCCTTGGTATTCGTGACCATATTTTACTGTCTCAGATTTGAGACTTCCTTTTTCGTCGCCTCCTACGACTCGCAGGGTCACGTTGGAGGTATTCGATCCCGCCTCCACACGGGATAACTGTCAACAATTGCTGGCTTCTCATTATATAGACTCAGGCCGGACCTCACGGAAAATACGTCCGTTGCCCAACAATGGATATATACGTACCACATAGAAAACATCACTTCCTCTACTGTTGTATTTACAGCGTCATTGCATAGAAACGGAAGTTATCCGATTGTTGCCTGCGTATTCGTTGTCGCGGGAATGTGTTTACCGAGTTTTTGCCTAGCAATGGGTCTACATGTCACTGTATAACGAATTATGTTTCCGTTTGTGTTATTTAACGACGCTTTCAGAACCTAGAACATACAGGGTCGAAAGGATAATTGGCAGATTAAGGACGATTTGAAAAGGTTCCGAAAGAAGCTGTGATGTAATGGAGGTACTACTGCAGAATTTGCCTAAGGAAGCTGAGGAAAGCCAAGGAAATTCTCAGTCATGATAGTCGATAGCCCGGCCGAGATTCGAACCCAACATCACCCTATTACGAATTAAGAGCTTTATTGCTACGTTAACCCATTTGGTGATAATAAATTTAAAATAATGACGTCTTACAAAAGCACATAAATATTACGACTCCTGAAGATTTAACGAAATTCATCTTGTTGAAAAATGTAAAGATAAAGTTATTTCTGTGTTATCTAATTAAGCAATACGCCATGAAGATGTATAGATCCACATTTTCTTGACCTCGGCACTAGTCGGAGGTGATTGGTCAGCTTCACGCCCCGGCCGCTTTACCCCCGAGGAAAGAGCCCCCGGTACTCTTGTATAGGAGGTTGTGAGAACCCCAGAGCCGGTCTGAACGACATTGAGAAGTGAAAATTCTTGCCCAACCAGGACTCGAACTCCGACTCCTACGTCCTCCAGCCCGTAGCCAGTCGCTATACCGACTGAGCTATGTTGAAAACCGAAGAACAATTCAGCCTGTATTAAGGTACGGTCCGCGGACTGCTGTGTTGAGTAAACTCGTTTGATGTGGACCGTGGGAAGATAGGAATTTTTGAGACTGAAATCTTACTGATGATAAAAATATGGGATTTTTGCGCGAAGTTCGAAAAACTTACACGCGTTTAAGAAATCATCTGTGATCATCTGTTGGTTCGCATGTTCCATGTACGAAACCAGTGAAAAAGTTTAATTATTTATTATTTATTTCATATAGACTAATTTTAAGCAAGACTTCTATGATTTTTTGATAATTCTGGTGTAGATTCAAATTTTTATGTTTAGTTTTATCTGTGTTTACTTTTAGGCCAATATAATACAGGCAGTGAAGTTTATATTTAATCTGTTTCGAAGTTTCAGATGTTTATCATTCTGCCAGAAGATTGATTATATCGATTCTGCTACCAACAGTTTCCTTCTTGATTTTATGATCTTTGATGAAAGATGTCATTTAATTGTCTGGAGGAAACTGCTGGATCATCTGGCTGTAACATAAATACACGTGTTTCTAACCCAATCATTGCCTTTCGTATGAAACATATTAAATACACTGAGCCCGGATGCATGTGATAGCCGCCCTGTGTTTTCTCTGCTGGGCTTCCACCTCACACAACAGAGTTCGATTCGCGTTATGTCGATATTAGCGCTTTCTTATTTTGCAGTCTGAATAATAATGCCTTCCCTGCATATTTGTTACATATTGTCACGTGTTAGTGACTAGACACGAGGTTTGGACTGATTATTGTATTTGTTGGACGCTTATAACTCGTGACTACACTGTACAAATCTCTACAGCAAGCACTAGTCCTCTCAGCCTCTTATATTCTTCACTAGGCTTTGCCTAGTTACGGCTCCTAACAACGTCCGTTTCCGTGCTCACACCTCTGCCAGCCGGGACATCCCATCTGCAACCAACTGCCGAATCCCGACCACAACTAACTCACATTCTCTACTGACTAAGAACTCCGTCGTTCGGTCGGTCTGTCGGTCGGTTAAATTGCTGCTAGTCATCGCCAGCACAGTCATTTGGTTACAGTATTGAAGAAAAGTATCCAGCCCGTAGCCTGTCGCTGTACCGACTCAGCTATCACTGTTCATTCATTTTTGGAGAGGGGCAGATTAAAAGTTAACAGGGTAGCAAACTAATAATAATACTTTTAAAATTCAGGTTTTAGTGAATAAAGTTCATATGATTGTAATTAAAAAGCACAGTCTACTGTCAATACGAGGAAAATACCTGTACTAGGTAAGTAAGTAAATGATGTACAGTCTTTTGCTTCCTTTCATTTAGCACTTGGTCAGCTGGCCACGAAACTCCGTACCACTGTCTAGCGGAACCATAACATTTCATCACTACGTCCGGAAATGCGTTACACTGCACCGAAACCTTAGCTAAAACAAATTAAGTGCATGAAATTCTGTAACTCGCTGACAGATTTTTGGCTTATATAGCGCACTCGGCATAGCGACTGGCTACGGGCTGGACGGCCGAGGGTTTGGCATTCGAGTCCCGGTACAGGCAAGATTTTTCTCTTCTCTACGTCGTCCAGACCGGTTCTGGGGCCCATTCGTCGTCCTATCCTATTAATATCGGGGGTTCCTTCCCCATGGGTAAAGCGGCCGGGGCGTGAAGCTGACCACTCACCTCCAACTAGTGCCGAGGTCAAGAATATATGGATCTATACATCCACTCCCCCATAGGAGTACATCTTCATGGCGTACAACTTAATTTGTTAAGCACAGGGACAACTTTACTTTTCACTTGTTTAACAACTGTCTAGGTTATGTAGCGGTGAAAGGGAGGATTATTTACATGTTATGAACTGGGAAGGATGTGGTAGGAAGCGACACGATCTGTTCAGTGGTGTATCGCGATTCTTGTTTGCAGGAACTGAGGGAGTCCATGGGAAATCTCAGGCAACGTTGCCTGCCTCATGGTGAGTTCTGAACATGAAACAGGAGTGAAAACCATGGGAGGCAAACACTGGATGAAAACCTGAGTTCAGAGAACCTGACAGATTTTTCCTTTTTTCTGAAACCGTGGAGTAAGGAATACCTTTTTACATATAAGCGTATACGAATTGCGGTGTATACCTTTTGCATTACTTTTAACGGCGCTCTATCAATTACCGAAATTGCACAGCTCGAATAGTAAATGCTAAATGATAGTAAATGAAGTGGATACGAGGATTCTTACGATTCTGATCCTGCATTACCTTGGAAGAATTGAAGAATATCTTGAGAAATCTGAGCCTGCTTTGTCAGCCATCTGTCCGAAATTTCAAACGCCAACTTACAAGGATTCGAGTCTTATTGTAATCACATCTGACTAATTCGCGCTGTCGGCCGCGACATAGCTCAAGC
>NW_019723906.1:1692362-1697383 GCF_002891405.2 Cryptotermes secundus
AACGCACACAAACATCCATGCCCTGAGTGGGATTCGAACCCACTCATCCCGGCTTCCGAGCGAGCGAAGGCAGTGCATGCCTTAGACCGCTCGGCTGCCGTACCGGCCGCTTGTCTGTTACCAGGGACAATTTCTAGCTAGACGCCGCTGGTCACGATAATTAAGCAACCGTGGTCGGCCACTGCGCTGTCCACGGTGGGTGGAAATGCCTTCCACAAGGTATTCCCGGTACACTCGTGACACCGTGGATCGAGGAATGTTGAATGACCACACAACTTCGGAAATGGAATGTCCCATCCGCCTGGCACCCACTACCATGCCCCGTTCAAACTCCGATAATTCACGTCGGCTTGCCATGGGCAGACTGGCCGGTGTTCAACCTGACTCACGAGAGAACACCTCACAACTGATACTGCTCTGGGCATTCCCAAGCCGTCAAGGGACGGTGGCGCCTCTTAAAAATAAATCTATATACTGCTATCCCATGACTTTTGGCACTTGAGTGTATAATAGCTACATATTTTCCATTTGTCCAGGAAGGTTATATGTACTTCCCACATCGGTAACAAAGACTCTATTCTGGTAGTACAGTCAAAATAGAACCTATTAAATTTCGAAATGCGCATAGCATATTTTAAAACAACCAACAAACTGGACATTTCACATATTGGAATGAGTAAATCGTGTACTGACACGCATTATCTATTTATTGCACAAGTCTATCCAAAGGAAACGGCTTTACGCAATGATATCAGAGGAAAGATGCTACCAAGAATTAAATTGAAATTACAGGCAAGGCTTTGTGACATCACGTTTTGCCGTCAGAATTATTAATATTGTTTGCGCAGTTATAAAACTCTTCGCCTTTGTTCCGGGTTCGGAAAAGCTCAGTCTCTGGCGGCTTCTTCAGATTTCCTTTCGGGATATACGCCACGTCACCGCAGTGAGACCACCGTCAAGCAGCTAGTTTGTCTTGCTGTCTTCTGGTAAGTTAGGTTACAATTAAGGCCGCGCCATAGCTCAAGCGGTTAGTCGATGGCTTCCAACCGCGGCGGTCCGGGTTCGATCCCGGGTCTGGTCAAGTGGGATTTGTGGTGGACAAAGTGGCTCTGGGGCGGGTTTCCTCCGAGTACTTCGGTTTCCCCTGCTAATCTTCATTCCATCAATTACTCCACAATCACCCTCACCTATCATCTGGGGCTAGTACAATAGGCCAGAAGTGGCCGCAGTACAAGGGACTTAGTCCCACCCCACTAGCAATAAAAAAATGACCTCCAAGAATATTGACCTTTCCTCCTGGGACACCCTGTTTGTGTAGGGAAGGGGTACACTAATCCTCGGTCGCTACCCGAGCTTGGATCGTGAGGGCCTTCTGACGGGCCGTGAACTTTCAAAATAATCAAGGGAACTTGACGGCTAAAATCACTGTAATTTATTTAATATTATGTTATAGATCTGCGGTGACTTTCTGGGGTACTGAGGAGGTACCTTCTTCATTTGGATCGTAAGAAAAATACGATTTCAAAATCTGGGCCGTGCCAAAAATGTTTGGAAACAACAGCTATAGGGAACGGAAGTCGGCATGGATGTGTACTGTACATATCCCGTATCACGGCGTTGCAGAGTACAGGCCGGGGTCTGTATCGCAGCTGACTCTTGTTCCCTCAGCGATAAGATGTGGTTCAAAATGAAGCCACATCCTGAGTAAGAATGTAAATGTTTAAAATATATCTGATTCATATTTACTGATAATTTTATAAATTGGACGCACTTAATGTGAATCTAAAACAACAGCCACCTTCCTAGTCCTCCAGTGCGTGACTATAGACGGGGGTTTAGAGCACTGGATTTACTGACCACTTACAGGTCGTACTACAAACAACTATAACATTGTCGCTATTTCCACACTTTACACTTCACTGTTACACACAATCGGTCTATTATTGTCCCCATTACTCATTTCCTGGCAACGGATTTTAACACAGAAATTATAACAGCCTCAGTGAATTAAACATTCCAAATACCACTGTACTACACCACACGTAAATTCTTCTCTTCACAGCCCGACTGCCAACTGAACTCACAGAGCCATTTTCTCAGCCTCCATTGCAGAGCCAAACTCTCGACTAACTGCTCACTTGGAACTCAGGAACTCGACTGGCGATTCTCAACTGAACTCTTCTGTATAACCACTTTACACGGACCGAACAGGAAACTTCGTATCCCACAATCCCATTACTGTTTCTTGCGTATCCATTTCCGCCTAAACCTGTTTACAGAGCCGTTGCCTAGCAATGGACATCTCCCCTGACTACTCTATTCCGACCTTCAGGCGTCATGTAACAATAGCATCATCAGTAATTTCAACAGTGAAATCGTCAGCACCATCAGAAACCATAAAACTAATGTAGTGATTTATTTGGGCATATTTCTGACACCGATTTTTTTTCCGTGACTGCAGANGTGTAATAATATCATCATCAGTAATTTCAACAGTGAAATCGTCAGCACCATCACAAACCATAAAAAATAATGTAGTGATTTTTTGGGCATATTTCTGACACCGATTTTTTTTCCGTGACGGCAGAATGCTCATCGAACCAAGTGACAACGATTTTCTGATCAGGTTGTGTTTGTACCGACTCCTCCATGCCTTTAATTTCTCCAATTCGTCCTTTATTCATTAATTACCAGCATTATTTATTGATACAGACCGGGATAGATCAGTCGACTACGACCTGGATAGCCGGGGTTTGATTTTCGGCACCGGTAAGAGATTTTTCTGTACTCCATAAAGTCCAGACCGATTCTGGGACCCACCCAGCCTTCTACCCAATGGGTACCGGGGTGTTTTTCTCCCTGTGTTAAGCAACCGAGGCCTGAAGCTGACTAGAGCCGAGATCAAGGTGGATCTATACAGCCACTCTCCCACAGGTCTTCTCGGCGTAGAACTTCACTAGTTAAGCACTGGGACAGCGGCCTCCGTAATCTAGGAGTAACGTTCTCACCTCATAACTCAAGGTCGTGGAATTTTTAAGGGCGGAAAAATTCAGGGAACAAGTCCTCCGGGAGGGACTTTAAGCCGTGTGTCCCTCATGTCTCTAGGAGACCTCTGAGCAAAAATTCCAATTCCTCCGGTAGATGGGGAAGTATCGGGGACAACTACCCGAGAGGGCCGACCTCGCTGGCAGAACGGGGCTGATAGCGGGCACCAGTAGTGGAAGGGCATGGCGACTAGTTAGTATAATTAAAGGGGGACGCACAATAGATCAATAAATGGTCGCAGTGCATGGGGAGACCCACCCCCTCCAAATAATAATAATAATAATAATAATAATAATAAGCACTGGGACAAATTAAGCTATTTAATTTTTTACTTTATCATTAATATGAAGTGATAGTGTTGGAAGCTGACAATCTGTCCACCTCTCTTATCGCTGAGCTGTCGATATTCCGGGTTGGATTTAGACACAAAAAAAAATCTGCCAGAGGACGGCGTTATCAGTGCCCTGAGCGAACCATTTTATGCAATATCCGCCCTTATCCAACCACTCACCTGACCTGCCTACATACGTAGTCATCAGTCCATCCACTCTATTGCACATCGTCGTCTTAGTTCTTCATGGTTCTACAAGCATTTTAAATATTCATTATTTTTCAGGTTATAAATGTACCTTGTTCCTTAGGGCATAAGGACCGTATCCATAATTAAAAAGCGAAATGACAATATGAATTATAAAGACACAATTCCTTTTTGTTCTGTCTCCTGCATGAGACCGGCGAGTAAGTCTGACAATTTTACTGCCATCTGTGAACCAATTGTCTAAAGACCCTATGGGCCTTCACGGCCTGTTTCAGGGATAGTTTCTTTTTTATCTGTCTTCTCTATGCAACTGTTCATGTTTCAGATATTGTATTCTTGTTTTTTCCTACTTCATGAAATATTTTGAGAAAACCATTAAGACCGAATATGGCAATATTCCAACTACGCGTCCTTTAAATCATCCTTCAATTAAACCAAAGATTATAAGAGTAGCATATACTTCGCGTACCACAATATGACGTCAGCCCGAGAGCACAGGATCAGCTTCCCGTTGCTCTCCTTTCGTAAATTATATACCGTCAGCGTTCTCTTGTTTAGGTTCAATATCTGAAAGGTTTGTTTTTTTTCCCCTTGTCGAATGATGTTTTGTTTCAACTGTTCATGCCCTAGTTCGCAGATATATTAGCTAACCCATCGACATCACACGTACGTGTGAAAAAGCAAGCCAAAAGGCTCTTTGCGTGTGTGTGAAGTTTAGTGCTGGGATAGAAGAAAGCACGAACGAATTATTCTAGCACAACACAGCAGTTTCACTGTAGAATTCCGCTCACTGAATTCATTTTTGTAAGAAATTACGCAGCAATATGGCTTAAGCATTATCGTGGACTTGCAATCAGGGGGTGCCCGGTTCGAATCTGGTCGGAATATTCTGATGTTCTTCGTAATATTCCTCAGTTCCTCCAGGCAAATGCCGAAACAGTAACTTAACAAAGCACGATAACTTCCTCCACATTGTCTCCAATTCGTAATTCACTCTCATTTGATTATTAGACGCTATGTAGTCTGCGTGACTGGCAGCATCGTTAAATAATCTACGAGTATAAATAAATACAGGAAATGTAAGAAGCTATATCAAAGGTATAGCGATCTGAAGTTTTAAACTGCTCCACCTACTTTAACTGCAAACAAACCCTTCAAGTATCCGTCAAAAAGAGTGTATTTAACAATTTGAAAATCATTCTTCACCTCTCAGTTCTCAAATGGCATCCGGATAACAACTTACTTACTTACTGATGGAGCTGAGCCCTTCTTGAGGAGCCGCCAATTTTGCAGCTACTCAATAATTTCCAAGCATTTTATGGAACCCGAAGGTTCATTACCGTGTTCACAAGAGCCTTCAAATGGTCCCTATCCTGAGCCAGATCAATCCAATCCACACCATCCCATCCTGCCTTCTAAGATCAACTTTAAATATTGC
>NW_019723906.1:1697557-1703708 GCF_002891405.2 Cryptotermes secundus
CAATCGCCTCTTCCCCGGATAACAAACAAATGACAATTTCAATGTCACTAATTCCTACTCTGTGTACTTTATCCGGGATCCGGGACAATTCCCAGTTAAATAAGGGCGGGGTACAAACTAGTTCCCCCCACCTGATATAGTTTATCAATATACAAGTAGTTCTGGGAAGAACCAATCTCCTACTTTCCTTGATACGACAGGGACAGCAAAGAAAACGACGCGTCCATCAATTCTCCTATTGTTGCGTATATTCGTTGTCGCTGTAATGTTTTTGCCAAGCCGTTGCCTGGCAACGAGAGGACACACATGTAGACAGACTGACAGGAGAGATTTATGGAGCACGCCGTTGAGACGGGCTCAGGTGCCATGATATACATCTCAAGTTTCATAAAGATTGGTTCAGCCATTCAAAAGTTGATAGGGGTCATACGCAGGCATACAGGCGGCATGGAGGACGCATGAGCCTACTTTTATTTTTTAAAAATAAGGAAAGTCTATTAAAAATAGAGAAATAGAAGAGTTCCATATTCTGAGATATAATGTCGTATAGTCCGTTAAATGTCAACCGATGTTTCTAAGCAACATATCGCCGCCATCTGCAGGGGCGAAAAATAAGCTAAGAAAGAAGCCAGCGAGAAACGGGTACCAAGCACAGACAGACACCGCTGTGAGAACCTCGGATCCCAGACAATACGGAAATTATTGACGTAAGAAAAAGCATCCGGGAATTTCTGATGATCCGCAATATTACGTCATGTCTGGGGCTTGTGATTTTTGTTTGGAACTCCATAGTTGGGTTACATCTTGTGGCCGAAAGTGTACAACCGGCAGAGATATTTACTGTGAAGATACAAACAAGAATACCACTGAATACAATACAGTGTAACTTATTAAGTCTCAACAAACTCTACAATGCAGCATTCTTGAAAGCCCCTTCAAACCTGTTTAACGAACATTAACGTCAGTCATTTAGCGTTAAGTAGCTTAAAGTACTGTGTTACGTTAATGTAGATTCGGATGCTAGAGAATATATAAACGTACAATATGCCGAAAAGAGAGGAAATACGTGTTTAAGAAGAATACTAAGATTAGTCTTGGCCGCGCCATAGCTGAAGCGGTTATTCGCTGGCTTCCCAACGCGGCGGCCCGGGTTCGATCCCGGGTCTGGTCAAGTGGGATTTGTGGTGAACAAAGTGGCGCTGTGGCAGGTTTTCTCCGAGTATTTCGGTTTCCCCTGCCAATCTTCATTCCACCAATTGCTCTACAATCACTCTCACCTATCATCTGGGGCTAGTACAATAGGCCAGACGTGGCCGCAATACAAGGGACTTAGTCCCACCCCACTAGCATCTAAAAAAAAGATTAGTCCAATACCTTCTCGTCGCAAAGATTTATCCTTCCCCTGACCTACTGTCTTCTTGGATGTAAAAGTTTACCAGTGTTTCAGATGAATGTACTACCACCATCTTCAAGGTTAAAGAACGTAATATTCTTCGACCATGAAGATCGAGGCAGTACGTCCCTCCCAACACACTACACAGAGTTACATGTCATCTTCAAAGCCACCTTCCTCAGAACTTGAGATCTCATATTCGTTTTTAACGTCCCTAGAACAACTATAGACATCTGTCTGTTGGTTATGTAACTACGAGAAAACAACATGCTAGCAACGAAGCCTTGCAACGCCCTTTAGTTAGAAGAATGCCAGACGTTTCGGTAGTACACTTCACCCCCTGTCTTCAAGGTCGAGGATGGGGCGATGTATTCCTCCGCCACATCGGTCTTCCTCAGAACTAGATGGCGTTACAAAAAGAATACCGTACACTTCAAACCCGTGAAGGTTACGTCGTACGTCCCATATGTCCACGCCATCACCTTCATCAGAAATGTAAATTCTTATGTGACTACAGTCAGGCTTCAATAAAAACAATCCATTACCAGGTATAGTTGATGTCGGTTTCACTCCATTAAGATATCCAGCTGAAGCACAACTTCAAACAAACGAATCTGTCCTTCACAAATACCACACACTTTTCCTCCACAAATACAAGTTACAATAAAACTGCGTTATTCGAGCACACATACTCAACACTTGGCACCTCATACTAAATGTTTCAGTAAGCAACGGATTTCCAGCACAAAAAAGTACGCACACTACCCGACCTCCATGTTACCCACCTGTGAATTATGGGTATTATAAGAGATGAGTGAGGAAGAGATGACTACTCGTACATGCATGCTAAGCCAACCAGCCACGATAAGAAACACACGAGCAACCCTTGCTAGAACTGACATTGGCTGCATGGAATGAATTGCGGCCGGTTCCTTCATCCGATCCGTGTTGACGGTGTTGACCTTGATACAGAGACCCCTTCTGTTGCAGGTAGGGAAATGAAGATGCGTGCCTCGTTGAAACGTGAAATGGTCTTCAGAAAGAGAACATAACATAATGCTCCGGAATATAACGATATTGTGATGTCACTTTACCACTGCTAAAATGTAAATAAACCAGTCTTTTTACTTCATTACACCTTTTGAAGATTAAATCAGTCTGACTTTAGCAACTTATTTTCTAGCATCATAATGCAAAATACAAAATTAACAATTTATTTACATAGTAGTGCAAAATATTCCGTTATGCGTGGGTGAAACTGAAAACCTGAAGAGTAAAGTAAGAAGAGAGTAATTCGATTTTAAAATGATGTCTTCAGACGACAAGAGAAAGCAGAGTAAGAAATAATAAACATTTAGAGAAATAATGGGTGTTATTTCGGGGGCACGCGGTACATGTCGGAAGGTCGTGGGATCGAATCCTGATGAGGTTACTGGATTTTTTCAATTTACCTAATCCTTCCAGCCAAGGCCTGTTACAGGGATACCTTTACTATACTTTTTACTTTAATGGGTGTTATTTCGGGGGCACGCGGTACATGTCGGAAGGTCGTGGGATCGAATCCTGATGAGGTTACTGGATTTTTTCAATTTACCTAATCCTTCCAGCCAAGGCCTGTTACAGGGATACCTTTACTATACTTTTTACTTTAATGGGTGTTATTTCATGAGTGATAAACCCAGAAAAGAGAGCGCCGGAATATTAAATAATGAAGGAAAGATTACTGAAAGTTGTGTTAACTGGTTAACACAGGGAAGATACGCGTAAAAAACACACACACATTGGTAGTGTCTGTCTGCATGTTTCACCTCTGAAAGAACTGAACACAATTCGGTGAAATCGGATATTAGAGAACCGCCATGAAAATTTCCAAGCGAATTTAATATTCGTTGTTATTAGTCCACTCCATGAAGAGCCAAGGCCAAGAATGGTGGAGCTACAACTTCACTCCCCCTTATGTCTTTATGGAGTATTTTTTAACTACTTAAGCACAGGAAGAATTTGGATGTGCCTTATTTGTCCAATATAACTCCCCACTCCATTTGACGCTTCGATCGTATGTTACCGATTCTATGAAATTGGTCATCGTACAAAAATTTATAAATGATTGAGAATATGAAGAAAGCAGTCTTCTGGGATTTGGCACCGTGTATATGTGGTGTTAACCGACGTTTCGGAGGAACGTATCGCCTCCATCTTCAGGGTAGAAGAAAAAATATAAGNTTTACAAAATACAGAGAAAAGTTTCCTGATTGCGCCCAGTGACTCAATGAAAGAGCAAAGAAAGAATGTACGAAATTGTTACTTCTCATGAAGAGTATATCTTTGCATTCTCTCATTACCTTTCACCTTGCGCCAGAGCAAGCAGAATACGGTCTAGAAGACTCCATAGAGTAGCGTCCTTCGTAAGTACTTAAGTCTTTCAATCAAAACAAAAAATCCTGTGGCTTTAGTCCGCAAGCGAACTATACCGACCGAGCCACCGCCGCTTATCGGTACAGATCCAGAGGTCCCGGCTTTGGTTCCCGGCGCTACCACATTTTCTGAGAAGTAGTGGGTCTGGAACTGGGTTCACTCAGCCTCGTGAGGATAACTGAGGAGCTACTTGAATAGAAAACCGAAATTAACTGCCGTGGGGATTCGTTGCGCTGACCACCCGACACCCTCTATCCTCTAAAATTTACACTAAGTCTTTCAGTCAGTCAATAAAAACTCCCGCCTTTTGAGGATCATTATCAGGAGTGTAATGGGTACCCGGTATTATAAAGTGAATTTATCGTAGTAGGGACACTTATACTTTATTTAGGAATAGTATACAGTTACAAAATACTTATCAAAAATCTCAAGGAAATCCAATTGTAAATATTCTGAATTGTGCAATTTAGGCGTCTGATGTGATTTATATTCCGAAAAGTTATGTACGTAATACATTTTAAATGTTTCTTGATGCATCTGCAACCAAAATACAATTTATTCCAAATTTGTAGCTTTGAAATAGTAAGATAAATTATCGTAAATGGGTGAATAACATTAGGTTATACTGTAGCTAATTTTGGGCACACTTACGAATCACATGAACATAAAGAACGCTGTTCATGTATTTGTAATTCTCTCGAAAATGCATTTGCAGAGTATATGAAAACCAACGGCTGTTCATTTGTTTGGTTAGCTGCTCCCTGCTCCGCTTCGCCTCGCCGTCTAAACGCTGCGGATGCTAAAATTAATAAAGTTGGAGAAGAGAAGAGAATAAAAGTGAATCACGAATACAATGAATACAACCGAGCCTCTGTTTTGATTCACATTTCATATCCTCATAAACCTCTTCTGAATTATAAACATCCAGCTCTAAAGTTAATTGGAATGAAGATTACTGGTTTCCGGGATGTGACGCCTCGTAATCTGGTAGACCGTTACCGGTGTTTCGGAGGAACATGCTGCCTCCATCTTGAGGAGACAAGATAGAAACAGCATGTTCCTCTGAAACGATGTATCGAACTATGCTGCGTCACGTTACACAAAAGAGCAATCTTCCTAGTTTCCGCCCTCACAACATAGCATGTGGCATTAACTGAAAATATTTCTAGTTGCAGTTTTTCTTGAAAGTTCAACTGAGCCTGTAATTATCTTAGGCATGTTGCGAACTTCACTTCCCATAATGGATTACACCTAATATAAAATGCGAGACGAGTTCAATTTAACATTTTGTGGAGCCTCCACTTTTATTTTCCATGTTAGGTGGGTCCCTGTCACCAAGGCATGGCGCGTCCTCAGGTTGCGGATTGAGGAGACGCCCTTCAGTTTTGGAGGGAAACTGTGAATGTATTGAATAAGCAGTCGCGGACAGCCGACAAGGGGTGGCCCTCCAGCTTGGGGGTTGGGCGTGGGGCTAAAAACTCCTCACCGTAAAAAATCATTATGTTACGAAAATGAACACAAAGCCTCGGCTCCTTCAGAAGGGCTCAGCTCCACTTTTATTTTACCACCAGAAATTCTGATAAGGAAAGAGAATTAGTATTTTCTTCTACATTTATTTCATGTACATAATAATTTGTGTGTGTTGTGGTTAGATGGCTCTGGCAGTCAATATGGTGGGTCTACAACGTTCCGTTCCTCCTTTAGGAGCTCGGCTGGTTTTCACATGCCTTGATTACTTCTAAGATTTCCGAGTACCGCTGCATGACTGGAGACCCCGATTCCAATGACAACAGTCCAGTAGCGGAGTTCTGAAACAAGATGTAAGAGCTCTGTAATCTGTGAAAATAAAACAAGTTCGCACCGATCTGATCTATTAAAAAGTATTTCTATTCCTCCAAAAACTATGCTGGACATTGTACACTGACTTGGCATATCTGTTGTATATATATAGCGTCGGAATTAAAGTTGTGGGGGCCCAGGACCATCAAACTCTGGAGGCTACTACCTGTAACAACAAATTTATGTTACGACAATTCTTCTGTTGTTGTTTTTGTTGTTCTTCTTCATACTTATTATAATAACTATGCCTACAAACTAACTTCCAGTGATTTCAGTAGTGTCTACGGATTTCATTCCTATTTTGTGGTGGCCGTGGGTCGAATTCCGCGGTCTCTCCCCCGTAAATTCTGTCCTGTTTTATATATACAATATTCAGAAACTGGATCCGTGTCCACCAGCATATGCAAGGGGACAAAGCCTCCAACTTTTTTTATTACTAGTGGAGTTGGACTAAGTCCCTTGTATGCGGCCACTTCTGGCCTATTGTACCAGCCACAGATGATA